>NW_026882353.1:0-40776 GCF_032173495.1 Musca vetustissima
GGTCTGTTCATCTTTGTCTTCGGTCGGAGTATGGGCGCAAATAAGACTGATGTAGAAGATTGGTATTGGAATACCTCAAAAATAATTTTTAACAAATCCACGCCTAAGTCTTGGCATCAAAAATAATTTTTAAATTTAAATTTATTTCCACCTCAGGATATACCTTAGAAATAATTTTTTAAAAAATCCACGCCTGAAACTATGCTTCAAAAAATGTTTTTAAATTATTTCCTATTATAATATTTGTTGTTGTTATATTTGTATTTTGAATTGCATATTTCTCATCATCATCATAGAATCCAATTACAAGTTTTGTGGTTTATTTGAAAACATCCAAACAAAAACTAATATCCAAAGTAATTTCAACTACAACTCAGCTCGGGAGAAAGTGTGTGTGTGTGTGTGTCAATTATATTTTTTTAAATCAAAGAAAGTTCTGCATGCAGGAATAGATTGCCTTTGGCGGGACTGCTGTTTATCTTGAATTTCCTAAGAAACCAGCAAGGAAATCAGAAACCACACGATTAGGTGGGAAAAGTGGTGGGTAATGATGATGATGATGGCCTTCAACACAGGTCAAGAGAATTATGCAGAAGAACTTTCCTTTATTTCTACTAAAAATGTATCCTTTGAAGGGATGATGAACTTCAGAAATAGTAATGATGATAATTTCATATTCTTGGTCCTTCTACCAACCCCCCTCCCCCCCCCTGAGCTACTTCAGGTACACCTGCTTTGAGATATGATTCTAAGCTATTTCAGTTATAAATAAAAACAACCTAATTAAGTTACTGTCCTTCCTCACAAGAAGATGATGGAAATTCCTTTCATAAGTTCTCGTGTTTCTTCATCCACTTCGGTTCTGTTCAACACCTGGCTTGGTTTCCTTTGACTTTTATGATGATGCAATTAAAGGATATTTATTTGTACAACCCAACACAGAGGGAGAGCGAATGAATGGATGAAAAGGATTACAGCTACTTGATTTTTTACTATAAGATTATGTGTGTGTGCGTGCGTAAGAATCTTAATATATTTTGACCTTCAGGTCAATTATAATTTTTCTCTATCATGTAGAAGAAAAAGAAAAATGATTTTCTTTATAAAATGATTTAAAAATAATTTTTAAAGCATACACATAGGCGTGGATTTTTTACAAATTATTTTTGATACCTACTTATAGGTGTGGATTTTTGTGCATATGTTTGTAACAGGCAAAAGGAAATGTGATAGACACAGGATTCCTTTTGAGGATATGCATAGAATCACTTTCTAAGTCGATTTATGCATGCCCGTCCGTCTGTCTGTCCATGTTAAATTGTGAACAAAGTACAGGTCGCATTTATTATTCGATTTAGATGAAATTTGGCACAGCTCATTTATTTGGCCCAAGTACGAACCCTATTGAAATTGGGAAAAATCGGTTCAGATTTAGATATAGCTCCCATATATATTTCCATCCTGGTTTAAGGTAAATGGGACATCAAAGTCCCTATATATCTTTCGATTTGCAAGAAATTTGGCACAGTGTACTGAATTGAGTCTAGATTGACCTGTGCCAAGTTTCGAGAAAATCGGTTCAGATTTATATATAGCTCCCATATATATGTTCGTCCGATTTAAGGTAAATGCTTCACCAAAGGCCCTAAATATACTTCGTTTTGCTCGAAATTTGGCATAGTGTACTGAATTAGGTCTAGAATGGTGTGTGTTAAATTTCCTGAAAATCGGTTGAGAGTTAGATATAGCTCCCATATATAGTTTCGTCCGATTTTTTGTGAATGATGCACCAAACTCCCAATATTTATCCGATTGGGACAAATTTCTGCACAGAGTACTAAATTAAGGCCAGACTGATATCTGCGAAGTTTTGTTAAAATCGGTTCAGATTTAGATATAGCTACCATATATTTTTTCCTCCGATTTTATGTAAATAGAGCACCATACTGCCCATATTTGTCCGATTGAGACAACATTTTGCACATCGTACTGAATTAGGCCATGATTGAAGTATGCGAAATTTTGTTAAAATCAGGTCAGATTTAGATATAGCTTTCATATATAGTTTCGTCCGATTTTTTTGTAAATGATAAATGATACACCAAAAGCCCAATATTTGTCCGATTGAGCAACATTTTGCATAGCGACTACAATTGAGAAAAAAAAATGATGTGTGATAAGGTTTTCTTGAAAATGGTTCAGATTTTGATATAGGTCTTATATATATTTTAGTTCGATTTTATGTAAATAGTGCACCGAAGGGCCTATGTTTGTTCGATTTACACGAAATTTGGCAGAGGGTATTAAATTGAATATAGAATGATAATAAAAAAAACAACTGGTGTATGCAACGGCTGCTCAATTAGGTCAATGTGTTTATATATATATACCTCCCATACATAATTTGACTCGATTTCATACAAATAGTACACCAAAGAATCCAAATCTGTCCGTTTGACACGCAATTTTTCATAGATTTCAGAATGGTAGGTGTATGGGGTTTTTTCAATTGGTTCAAATATATATCTAGATAGCATGTTTAACTTCTCCCGATTCCATCTCAATGGTCCTCTAAAGATTTGATGTATGTTCTATCTACAATATATTGTAGGTATTAACATCTCTTGTATGTTCGCAAAGTGGTGAAGGGTATCATATAGTCGGCCCCGTGCGACTTTTGAGCTTTCCTTACTGGAAAGTCTACTTTCAGGACTTTGCTGCCTACTTTCAGGCCTTGGTTTTTTTCAATACCTTTTCTGCGGTAAAATCATATGCCTTACATTTCATTATTAAATTGAGGTCAAGGTTACTATGCGCCTAGTTTTTTTCATTTGTCCTTAGTCTCCTTTTCTCTCTCTCGTTGTATGGGTCTATCAACACGAATCCATGAATATGATTTATAACCTAAAATGATGCCACAATTACCAATGCAAAATAAGAAAAACAGTTTTGCATAAAATTAAGTCCTGCCGCAATGTTGTTGATGTCGGAATCTTTGCCGACATAGCTGGGTAAGAAGATTAACACCATTTGTGCTGCTGATAAATGTTTTGGAGATTTATCCACATTTTTTCTGCTCGTTGGCCATAAAATAATAAAAGGCCATAACCATAACAATTTAAGAATGGGGATCAAACTTACACTTTCTTTAGACAGAACGACGAACATCCATTAAAAATTATTATGTAAAACAACAATATAAACTCTAAAAATAAACAAAATACTGTCTTAAAGTTTACATGGAGAAGTTGTAGCGAAACTTTACAATTTCGAACTTCGTTGTGATGATAATGCGGGCAATGGGAAAAGTTTTGCCCTGTTCCACAAATATAATTCCTTCGATGTTGAAGGATGAAACATTGATAAATATTTTATTATGTTTACATCACAAACTTTGTGATTATGGAAATTCTCTTAATGCGGAATAATAATTATTTTTAAAAAATTCACGCCTTTGGGTATAACTCAAAAATATTTTTTTTTTAAAAAATCCACGCCTTTGATTATACCTCAAAAATAATTTTTATTTGTCTACACCACACAACTTCATAATAAATTTTAATATCCCCAACTTCAATTTAGACATGCATGAGTCAGCCGAATCTCCAACACACATATGGTATTTTTGGAGCTCTTAATTTTTATTCCGTCATTGCAAAAGATAATATTATTGTTGAAGCTGACTTGGGTTTGGGGTGTGGGTTCCATATAATAATGAAAATGTTGCCGGCATTTTGTTGTCGGTTGCAGGTGTGTTTCGGCTGTTAAAAAAAACTTTTAATGGATTGAAAAAAAATTTCGTTGCAATTATACGACCAGACCAGACAAAAGACAACAAAAACAAACAAATTTGATATGTGACTATGTCGTAGGGAAAAACATTTTCATTGCCACAGGATCAACAATTCAAGGTTTTTATGTGGTGGCGTTTTTTTTTTTTTTTGGCACCTGAAGCTAAAACAGATTGTAGACAAACATATAAAACACATGTGGACTTTTAAATATATTGTTGAAAAAATTTTTTTGTAGCACAAACAAAGGGGTATTTGGATAATTTTTGGAAGTGTAAAAACAGGCATGGATTTAAAAAAATAAAACATTCGTGAATTTTTTTAAAAATTGTTTTTGAGGCATGGTTAGGTTATGTTAGGTTTGGGGATGTGCAGTCACTTATGTGGCTGCAGCACTTTGAGAGTGTTAGGTCCGTTGTGATCATCCACGAGAGGAAAAGAGATAAGGACAGATCTATAGGGGAGAGATGATTGGGGATATATTACGTGTCAAGATATCATCTTCCCAACCGCTTTAGGTTTCTAATTATGCTGTAGATTAGAGCAGGTTCGGTTGTTGAGAAGGAGCTAAGACTCGGTGGAAAATGAGCACCCACTAGTCTAAGCCAGGGCTAGACAGTCAACGCAGAGTCTACAGTAATCAATTGCATCAAGATCCCATTTACTAGTAAAAGCCCTGATATTGCAGTGACCAGTAATGATTCCATTCATCTTTGCTCAGGTTCAACAGTGAGCGCGTTCTTTTGGTAGACAGAGTCGGTCAAATGGATCTTGACACGTTGGACCTAGGTTCGTTGTGCCAAAATTCATAGGCTCTTTCGTCGAAGAACGCCTCAAAGTTCCGGTAAAGATTACACATGGGTGGTTTGATTGAGTCATCAATTGCTAGATCTGTGTATTGAGATCCTCGTCTAGCTAGTTCGTCTGCTCTTTCATTACCCACGATGTCACAGTTTCCTGGTACCCAACACAGCCGATAGCTGCAAGTAAGTTCTTCCAAAGCTGTTCTACACTTGAGGACGGTCTCAGATTTAATATAACAAGATTTAATGGCTTTAAGAGCTGCATTCATATTTTTTATCAATTCCACTGCCTTTACGAAGATTTCATCTTGAAAAACACTACATTTGCAATCCAGCTGGTAGATTAACTCAAGGCTTAGCCTTTCACAGTAGAAACCCGCCCCTGTACCTTCTTTCATCTTGGATCCGTCTGTATAGAAGGCCAGACCGTCCAGAGGAGGGTTACTTCGGTTCCAGTCGTCTCTACTAGGAATAACGACATCTACATCAAAATCTCAGGACTGGTGATATATAGTCGCTTAGTTTTACGCGTTGGTCCAATGTCATACCTGGCTCGTTCAAGATACGACCATGCCCAAAGGTACAACTTCGCCAGAGGTTTTGTTCATGCAGCCTTAGGTCGCTACGCGCCGCCTGACACTTAATGCTGAGGCCCAGGGGTCTAAAATTCAGCATTGCGTTCAGAGTTGCTTGTGGCGTACTCCTCCTGGCTCCTGTAACTAAAATCGAGGCGGCTCTTTGTACCTTATCCAATTTACTGGATGTCGACTTGTGGCGCAGATAGTTCCACCACAAAAGAGAACCATAGAATAGAATGGGCCTTACCACGGTGTTATACAACCAGTGTATAGTCGATGGTTTTAGCCCCCTGCTTTTCTCAACGGAGTTCTTGCATGCATAGAGTACAATCAGCACTCTCTTCGCCGTTCCTCAGCGTTCCTATTCCATCGTAGTTGACGGTCCAAAATTGTGCCGAGGAGATAGATGAAGTTGCACTCCATCCAGTCTCGTGCAGTGCAGATTCTACAGTCTTGCCCTTTATGTATGCGTGTTGTGAGATGCTAAGAGAGGTGGTGTCTATACCACTCCTTATCTCCAGGTCGATCATTCTTTCGAGAGTCTTGAGGGTCCTCTCAAGGATCAGATATGACTACATCTGACGGTTTGAATGTATTGACTGCCCATCGTATCTTATTTCTGTTAACCACGTTGCCAATGAGATCCAAATCTAGAGTCACAAGAGGCTGAGTGTCATCACGTTCACCGTCGATGGTACCCATATCATTGCTACCTGGGAAATGAGTCTCAGCTAGGAGAACCAGAGTCCGTCCACGCTCCATCCTGCTTCTTGATCCCCTTGGTCCGACCCACAGACGATGGCCGACCGAACTTTGGATTTTGCCTTTCCAGAAGAGGTTGATGCCTTCTCTGTAGTAGGCTGTTTCTCCGCCGCTTGTTGTCCAGCGTCAGCCAGACGAGAAGTCATCGTCTTCTTGGGTGAAGGTTGCGGACCTTCTGAAGAGCGGATGCGCTTCACTGATTTGCTCTGTGGGGCGGCATTTGCTCTCCCAGGCGACGATGGTTCCTTGCCGGACTTTCCCTTCTTCCTATTTCAACCACTAGTGGATCCACCCAACTTATAGTAGCAGTTTAGAGTCCCGTATAGGTCGTCTCCTCCCAGAACTACCGTCCTGTCAGCCAGAGACTGATTTTCATCAATCTTGACATGCTCATTTGTCAAAAGAATAGGCGGTTCGTCAACGTTTGGATTTGGAATTGATGCCAAGGCATCCACACCTAGAACTGCCGGATCACTATCGCTCGACGACACGTGGCTTGTGGCCTCACCAACGATTGCCGCCAGTACTGGATTATTCCTCCAGTACTGCACTCCCAGCACCGTAACTTTATTCTTTTTTTACCCATAGTAGTTAATTTATTTAAGGGCACTACCCCGATCCATTTTGGTCTACGGGGGATCCGAAGATCACCAAGGCTTCAACGAAGTGCAGAGAAAAGTTGACCCAGGTCAGTTTCACTCTGCACATCATGGAGACCCCCTTCCCATCTGCCACCCGGGAAGACACGCCTAGTAGGAGATTGACAATTCCCCTAGACATTTTGAGGCATACTTACAGGCGTGGAATTTTTAAAAATTATTTTTGAGGTATACCAATAGTCGAGGATTTTTTTAAACATTATTTTTGAGGCATATGCCAATCGGTGGCGTGGATTTTTTAAACATTATTTTTGTGGTGTAGACAAAGTCTGGGATTTTTTACAAATTATTTTCGAAGCCTAGATAAAGTCTTGGATTTTTTAAAACTTATTTTTGAGTTGTAGACAAAGTCTGGGTCTTTTTAAAAATTATTATTTTTAAATATAAAATTTTATATTTATTTTAATATTATTTTTATTATTTCAAAATTTATTTAAATTGCATTTTGAATATATTCAAAATGACGATAAAGCCGCATTCCCGAATCACACGAGTTGTCGGGATGTCCATAACGATTGTTGGCAATTTTTTCTACGATTATAAATTTGTATAAAAATTCCAGAATTAAATTATAGTTTTCTTGGGCAACTGAGGTGGCCAAATATTTTTCACACCACGATAATAAATCGGAAAATTTGATCCTTTCATTTTCATCGACACTGGCCATGAAACTGTTAATGGTATTGGGTAGTTGTGTGGTGAGCGTTTCTAGGGTTTGTTTGAAATGTCTCCTCTGATCGGCATCATATTTTCGATATTGTTGTTCCACCTTGTCTTTGGGAAAATCTTCCACGAACGATTGGGATAATTTATTCATGTTCGAGAAACGATTACGTTTTTCACGTTTCACGTGACCAAAGTAATTGGAGAGTTCTTGAAAGGTTTGACAAATTGTTTGGATCCATTTGCAGCTTGGCCACATAGCTTTCGAAATTGCGTATGTATGCCTGCAGGGCATCATATTCTGTTTGATCGTAGTCAGGTTCGTTGTTATGTGAATCCAAGAAAAATACGGAGATTTTCAATAATTCCACGACATGCAAACTATCGTCTATTAGTTTCTGGGACATGCCATTAAAAATTGTGTTTCTTATGAAATTAATTATGGACGAACTTTTATCCATCGCAGAAAATCTTCCCTGGGCAGCTACAATTTTTCGCTTAAAAATATATTCAAAAGCACTTATTCGGAAAAAAAAATTAAATTTTCCATAAATACCTGCTGCGCCATTAGCGCCAAAAATATAATAATAACAATTTTCATTTTTGCTTTCTCTTCTAACTGCGGATTTTCCGTCTAACAATCTATCGAACTGTGACTAGGTCTATCGAATGCCCATTAGAACATGTTTGTGCTCACATTTGATGTAGTTTTCAAATAATCAATATTTCAAATCTATCATTCAATATTTATAATCGTTTCTATGAATTCCGCTGACCCTTTGTAGTAGGATCACATCTGTGAATCATAACTTAATAATAAAAACCAGTGAGCGGAGCAGTTAGTCGGATGGGGCCGACCATATGATACCCTACACAACTTCCACGAATAACTAACTTTCGGTGGATCAAGTATTACTAATGTTCAGTACAGCCCTTCTAATCACTTGTCCAGATTCCCTCCCCTTGTGTTGTGATCTTCTTATTCCCATTGGAGCCTATAGATCAACTCGAAAAATCACAAAAAATTAAGTTTTCGGTCCACTTCATCACAATATAATTATCTGATCGTAACCGAAAATTGTAGTCGTTATCCTTGACCATAACTGGAACTTCATGGAATATTTTAAAGCGATCAGCGCTATATTTCCGCCCTCTAGTGTGGTAAAGGGTTACTAAATAATATCGGAATACATAAGCACCTGTAAATATTTAAGTGTAACTCCCACATCTGAGTACATACGACCGTATAATTGGTATGAATTTAAAGGTCAACCACTGCCCTTGGATATACCAACAACTTTTCGGGTCTATGTCCTTCAGAGGTAAATTTATACGCTATAGAATACAAATTTTGTAATTTTTTACACAAAAGTCAGGGTCCATTTGACCCGCTAAATATTGACCGATCCTTATCAAAACAGGGATGTTTATTCTTTGGCCCGATCCCCTTCTCTATGTACAAATTCGCGATGTTTGGGTCATAATTGTGGCCTCTAGAGCGACTAGACAAAAGTGAAGTATTTGGTCCATTTCATCCCCTAAATATTAACCGATCTTTACCAAAAACAATAAGGGTCTTTATTGGGCCGAAGCCACCCTACATGCAAAATTTCGTGATTATTAGTCCATAACTGTGGCCTGTATCGTGTTTACAAAATATAATGGACAGACGGACGGACACACATGTCTATATCGACTCAGCTAGTCGAGATATGACGATCGGTATACTTAAAGGTGGGTCTAGGACCAATATTTCGCGGCGTTACAAACTCTTGGGGCTGCACAAAGCTATAATACCCTGACAACATAGTTGTGTAGGGTCTACACCTCAAAAATAATAATTTTAACCAGTAAGGAAAGTAGTAAAGTCGGACGGGGCCGACTATATGATACCCTTCACCACTTTGGATATATTCAAGATATGAATCCTAACAGACGTCACATTTTTAAAGGACCAGTAAAATGGAATTGGATCCGTAAACATGTCATTCTGCAACCGATACTAAATTTTTCATTTAGTCAGATATAGAAGCTATATCTTAATCTGAACCGATTTTAACGAAACTTAACACACATCATCCTAGAATCAAGTCAGTACGCTATTCCAAATTTCGTGGAAATCTAAAGATTATGGTGACTTTGGTGCACCAATTACATAAAATCGGTCGAAAATATATATGGGAGCTATATCTAAATCTGAACCTATTTTCAAGAAAAGGTATACACATCATTCTAGACCCAAGTCAGTACGCTATGCCAAATTTCGTGCAAATCAAAGGATATATAGAGACTTTGATGCACCATTTACATAAAATCGGACGTAAATATATATGGGAGCTATATCTAAATCTGAACCGATTTTCACGAAATTTAACACACATCGTTCTAGACTTAATTGAGCACGATATGCCAAATATCGTGCAAATCGAAGGATACATCGGGACCATTTACATAAAATCGGTCGAACATACATATGGGAGCTATATCTAAATCTTAACCGATTTCAGGAAACTTAACACACACCATTCTAAACTCAAGTCTGAACGATATGCCAAATTTCGTGGAAATCGAAAGATATATAGGGACTTTGGTGGACCATTTACATTAAATCGGACGAAAATATATATGGGAGCTATATCTAAATCTGAACCGATTTTCAGGAAACTTAACACACATCACTCTAGAACTAATTCATTAAGCTGTGCCAAATTTCATGCAAATCGAGAAATATATTTGGACTTTTGTAACCCATTTACATTAAATCGGACGAAAATATATATGGGAGCTATATCTAAATCTGAACCGATTTTCAAGATATTTTACACACACCATTCTAGACCCAAGTCAGTACGCTATGCCAAATTTCGTGCAAATCGAAATATATATAGGGACTTTGGTGCACCAATTACAGAAAATCAGACGAAAATGTATATGGGAGCTATATCTAAATCGGAACCGATTTTCAGGAAACTTAACACATATCGTTCTACACCTAATTGAGTACGCTATGCCAAATTTCGTGCAAATCGAAGGATACATCGGGACCATTCACATTAAATCGGACGAAGATATATATGGGAGCTATATCTAAATCTGAACCGATTTTCAAGAAATTTTACACACTCCATTCTAGACTCAAGTCATTACGCTATGCCAAATTTCGTGCAAATCGAAAGATATATAGGGACTTTGGTGAACCATTTACATTAAATCGAACGAAAATATATATGGGAGCTATATCGAAATCTGATGCGATTTTCATTCTAGTCTCAATACAGTACGCTATGCCAAATTTCGTGCAAATCGAAATATATATAGGGACTTTGGTGAACCATTTACATTAAATCGAACGAAAATATATATGGGAGCTATATCGAAATCTGATGCGATTTTCAAAAAAATTTATACACATCATTCTAGTCTCAATACAGTACGCTATGCCAAATTTCGTGCAAATGGAAAGATATATAGGGACTTTGCTACGCCATTTACCTTAAATCGGACGGAAATATATATGGGAGCTATATCTAAATCTGAACAGATTTTCAAGAAATTTTACACACATCATCCTAGATTCAATTCAGTACGCTATGCCAAATTTCGTGCAAATCGAAAGATATGTAGGGACTTTGGTGCACCATTTTCATAAAAATATATATGGGAGCTATATCGAAATCTGAACCGATTTTCAAGAAATTTTGCACACATCATTCTAGGCCTAATTCATTATGCTGTGCTAAATTTCGTGCAAATCGAAATATATATAGGGACTTTGCTACACCATTTGTCTTAAATCGGACGAAAATATATATGGGAGCTATATCTAAATCTGAACCGATTTACACGAAACTTAACACACATAATTCTAGACTCAAGTCTATACGCTATGCCAAATTTCGTGGAAATCGAAAGATATATAGGGACTTTGGTGGACCATTTACATTAAATCGGACGAAAATATATATGGGAGCTATATCTAAATCTGAACCGATTTTGAGGAAACTTAACACACATCACACCGAAAAAATCGACCTATATTTATAATTTTTTGTGGAGAGATTTGGTACCTATTAAGAACGATCAAAACTCCCAAAATACTGAAAATTAGGAGGTACCGTTATATGGGGGCTACCAGAAAAAGTGGACCTATATTCATAATTTTCTGTGGAGACATTTAGTATCCAATATAAACCCAATGTACCAAATTTCAGCGAATTCGGTTGCAAAAACTCGCACAAGAACCTCAAAATACCGAAAATTGGGGTGTACCGTTATATGTGGGCCATCTGAAAAAATGGACCTATATTTATAATTTTTAGTAGGAAGATCTGCTACCCAATAAGAACTCATAGTACCAAATTTCAGCGAATTCAATCGAAAAATGCGATCAACAATACCGCAAAATAGTGGGTACCCTTATATGGGGTCTATCCGAAAAAATGGACCCATATTTAAACTTTTTAGTGGAGTGATTTGCTACTCAATAAGAACTCAAAGTACCAAATTTCAACGAAATCAATTGAAAAACGCGCTCAAGAACCTCAAAATATCGAAAATTTGGGGGTACCCTTATATGGGAGCTATGCCTAAACGTGGACCGCTGTAGCCCATCTTCGAACTTGACCTGCCTGCAGACAAAAGACGACTCTATGCAAACTGTTGGCGATCTATCTCAATTCGTTTAGACGCTAGAGTGATTACAACAGACAGATGGACATGGCTATATCGTTATAGAATTTTACCCTGATCAAGAATATATATACTTTATAGGGTCGGAAATAATTATTTCGATGCGTTACAAACGGAAAAACAAAACTAATATACCCTCCATACTATGGTGGAGGGTATAAAAATCAACGCCTTGGTTATTACCCTAAAAATAATTTAAAAAAATCCACGCCTCCAAAAATAATTTTTATTACAACGTATTCCACCCTAATAAAATCTCTGAAAAATAACAACAAATTCCGAGAGATAAGAATTTGAAATTTCAACAACATCAACAAAATAGTTTGAATTGAAACACAAACCCAAACCTTGACAATTTCAAAACAACCTCCAGCAAAACCATTTGTGTGTGAACAACGCTTCGAGATGCACCGATTGAATCTGATAATATTTAGTATTATAATTCTCGTGCAAGTTAGTTCATTCGAAACTATCTAGGAATATGGATTTTTAATTTCTCATTTCTTCTTCCTAGTTAAATTGGCAGGGATCTCAATCCTGGGCCTCAAAGGATGTTCCACCCTCGAGGCCGGAAAAACGCCTCGAACTCTTTGAATTCCTTACCTCACAAATATATGAATGGAATGTCAAACAATTGTTAATCGAAGCTTCGACATATTCGGAACTGTTAAAGAAATTCGAAGATCTACAGAATGGCAATGAAAAATCACCCTCGTCAAGATCTCTTCAAAGGATAAAAGAACAAATTGAACGTTACATCCAGGCCGCTGAGAAACTCAAAGGTGATCGGGAAAATTGTAATCTCAAGGGTGAAGCCAATCGGGAATTGGAGGAATTACCCAAATATTTACAGCTATTGAGTGAAAGTGAAAACAATTCCCGGATTTTTAATGTGTTTCGACAGCGCTACAATGAAGCCAATACGAAAATTCAGAATGAATTTCCCTTCTTTGTAAATGGAATCTATCAGAAACTGCCCACGGTCATTGAACGGTTTCGTCGGGAGTTAAATCAACCTGAAAGGGAAGAATATCGAGATTTTCTAAAATATTGTAGTGATTTCTTAATTGCTCCAAATCTGAAGAAGAAAAATGAATCGTTCGAGAAGCTCATCAATGGTCTCATACATAGCCGAACTATGCAGGTTCGTAGTGGAAACAAGGCCGATTGTAAATGGAATTTGGGAAAGATTGAAGATTTCTCCCAAAAGGTTTTAATGATTTAAAAAAATATTTTCAATAAATTTTTATTAACATTTACAATTGGATTTTTTCACAAAGTATTTTTGGGATAAAAACCAAGGCTGGGATTTTTTAAAAATTATTTTTGATGACTAGACAAAGGCGTGGGTGGGTAGGGGATGATGGATAACAATCAACGGCTCTGATGGCTTTAACATGTCCAGGCTTATCTTGGTCCCTCTTTCATCTCAATTGTGGACACTGACCTCCCCGTGGTGCCACCTGGGGTAGTTATTTTCATCACCCGATGAAATAGTGAGCTAATATGTGTCGCGAGTTCAGCCATAAGAACTATAAAAAAATGGGTTAAGGCGTCGGGTTAGTTGCCCACACTCGGAAAACCCCTCCTACTATGAAAAAGCAAAGAAAAGGAAAACCAAACCCCCCCATAATGTTGACGACCCCCGCAAACGTATAAAGGACCACGATCTGCGAATTTGCAGTGTTCGCTTTAGTGGATGTACTCAAGAAGTACAATGCCGATATTATTGCTTACAGGAAATTCGATGGAAAGGGACTGACGAAAGTAAATCAGATGATTACTATAGCTGCCATGAAACGAGACATGAATTTGGCTGCGGATTTATGGTTAACAGTAGATGAGCAAATTGCTATAATCCGTATAAAAGCGAAGTTCTTCTACATCAGTCTCATTTGCGCCCATGCTCCGACCGAAGATAAAGAAACAGCATATGATGGTTGCCCTGGCCATGACATTAAAATTCTGCTAGGAGATTTTAATGCAAAAATCGGAAGGGGAAATATCTATGGATCCATTGTCGGAAAATTCAGCCTTCATGAAGAAACATCCAACAACGGCATGAGGTTGATTGACTTTGCGGCAGCAAAAAATATTGGTAGTTAGCAGCATCAGATTCAAGCATGTCGATATACACAAGGCCACTTGGATTTCTCCTGATCAGGCAACAAGAAATCAAATCGATCATGTTGTAATAGACGGAAGGCATTCATCCAGTGTTTTAGAATTCCGATCGATCCGAGGAGCAAATATCAATTCGGACCATTACCTTGTGGCAGCCGAGGTACTCAACCGTCTTAATGTAGCAGCAAAGGTGCGAGCACAACAGGTGGCAGAGGCCTACTCCGCTCAACTTACCCAACTGCTTGACAAAAACACCTCTTGTCCCGATAATAGTATAGAAGCACAGTGGCAAAGAATTACCCACTCCCTACAAACTGCAGCAAAAGTAACACTTGAGTACCAAAGACCACCATCAAGAAATCCGTGGTACGATCAGAAGTGTCGAAATGCTGCTGATATGAATAACGCAGCGTATAGGGCAACCCTGCAGGGAGAAAAGGAGAGACGAGAAACGTATTTTCAGAAAAAAGAAGAAAGAACAAGAAAAACGGGAACATGAGCAAATCAAGATGGACAGGAGTCAGAATGAAGTCCGACAATTCTACCAACAGGTAAAACACCAAACCGAAGGCTTTGGTGCAGGCACATCCTCCTGTAGAGTTAAAGAAGGAAATCTGGTGACAAATATAGACAGCATGCTGAGTATCTGGAAGGAGCATTTTGAAAAACTTCTGGTATCAAATAGTAGCGGCGAAGAGGATATCTCAGAACCAATAATAGATGACGATATAGAGTGTATACCACTTAGCCAAGATGAGGTCAGAATAGCAATCAATCGGCTGAAGAATAATAAAGCAGCAGGTGCCGAACTATTCAAGACTGGTGTTCAGATGCTGGTAAGGAGCATGCACCGGCTGATTAGTACAATTTGGTTAGAGGAAAGCATGCCCAATGATTGGAACCTCAGCATCATGTGTGCCGTGCACAAAAAAGGAGACAAGACGATATGTGCCAACGATAGAGTAATAAGTATCCTTCCCATCGCATATAAAGTGCTATCAAGGGTACTGTGTGAACGACTGAAGCCAATGGTCAATGACATTATTGGACCATACCAATGCGGCTTCAGACCTGGCAAATCCACCATTGTACAGATTTTCACTCTGCGCCAAATCCTGGAAAAAAAACCACAGAAAACATCGACATCGACACATTCCACCTATTCGTCGACTATAAAGCCGCATTCGACTGCCCTATCCGTTCAGAGGTGTTTCTGCAAAATTAATACGGCTATGCAGGATAACTTTAAGTGGCACAAGGTCAGCAGTTAAAGTAGGAAAGGACCTCTCGGAGCCCTTTAATACCGAACGAGGATTAAGACAAGGTGACAGTTTGTCGTGTGACCTTTTTAACATCCTGTTGGAAAAGGTCATACGAGACGCAAAGTTGAACAGAAATGGCACTCTGTACACCAAACAACACATGTTACTCGCCTACGCCGATGACATCGATGTAATGGATCGAACATTGCGAGCGGTAACAGCCACCTTTGAACAAATTGAGAAGGAGTCAGCCAAAGTGGGTCTGGCAGTAAACGACGAGAAGACCAAGCTGATGGTATCAACGCGCCAGACGTCCAGTAGACTCGGATCAACTGTGGAACTTGAGAACTACAGCTTCGAGGCAGTCAAAGATTTTATATACCTTCGTACCGCCATAAATAAAACGAATGACATCAGTTTTGAAATTCGGAGAAGGATAGTGATGGCCAACAGATGCTACTATGGTCTGAGTAAGCAACTCATAAGCAAGGCCACCTCCCGCCAACCAAAGTCACACTCTACAAGATGCTGATACTACCCGTGCTGTTATATGAACCTGAATCATGTATACTTGCGCAAACAGATGAGGCAGCTCTTAAAGTGTTTGAGAGAAAAATTCTCCGAAAGATATATGGGCCGATCTGCGTTGACGGTGAATATCGTCGTCGATTGGATGGATATGAATTTTTTAAAGAATATTTTTTAGATGACTATACATTGCGTGGATTTTTTAAAGAATATTTTTAGAGGACTATACATGGCGTGGATTTTTTAAAGAACGCTGCGATTTTTTTAAAGAATATATTTGAGGCATAAAAATATCAATTCAAAATAAAACCACATAACAATTGAATTTCTGTTTACAGTTCATTGATAAACAATTTTATTACTAAACAAAATTTATATAGACTTTTTTTAGTTTTATTATTTAGTTTTTGTTTTGTAATAGTAGTTGTAGTAGAAGAAGTTTATTTCTTGTATGAGTGGTGTGTATTAATTTTGAGTTTTCAAATTTTTCAGAGGGGGGAGGAAGTGATTGGGAATTTACTATTTTGTAGATAATTTTTGTTTTTTTTCAGTTGAACTTTTAGTTAAAGATGGGTTTGATTTTATTTTTTAATTTGGTTCGGTGACAAGAAAATAAAGTTTTTTATATAAAATTAAGAAAATATTGAAAATATTAATTTTTGAAACACACAAAATTAAATGGGCATAATTGTTGATTTGTAAATTTCATTATACATTTCAATCGGCCATACAATAATTAGGAAGAAAAAAATAGAACGAAAATAGATTAAGGGATTTATAGCCAACACTTTTTTATTGGATTGGGGATTTTTTTTCAAAACACTTTAAGAAATATAATGGCTATAAATTCCAATTTTTTTTTACACAATGTTGGTTTGTTTTTTGAACAACAAAAATGAAAAAGAAGGAAAAGAAAAAGAAAAAATACAATACAAATTCAAATTTAAAGAAAAAAATAATATTTTGTAATATTTTTAGGAGGGTGTGGAGCGAGGGGGTTTTTAAATCAATCAAAAAAAAATTAAATGAAAAATTTTCACAAAGGGTTTCAGCAGTTGGTATTTTCTTAGCATTATCTCTTTAGACCCCAGGCATTGTTGCTGGGCACAGGGACACGCCGTTGGCCAGATTCACGAGCCATTACCTCCATGATACTGGTGGCGGGAAGCCAAGACTAAAAGAAAAAGAAAATAAAAAAATTATTAAAACATTCCAAATTTCTACCAGTTCTCCAACAACTCACCCTATCCTTGTATGCTGTTGCGACAACATTACGATTCGGCTCGGCATCGTAGGCCACCGATTCCACGCCAAACATTTCACACATTTCATGGACCAGCTGACGTTTCTCACGATTCATGGTGGGGAAAGAGTGTGATCGCGATTTTTGTTTACTTTCCTTGGCCAATTTCACCAGAGTGGTAAGAGCATCATGTATCGATTTCACCAATGCCGGATCACGTTTAGCAAATTTTCGTATAAAATCGGAATATTTTGTCATTAGTTTTTGTGGTAAATCAGGATTACGAATTTGTAAACCAATCGCTAGACGACGATTACGTTCTAGGGTACGACATTCCTCATTGCAGTCGAGTGTCTTATTAGATTTATTTGTTAGTTTAACGGGAGCTAAAATTTCCGATAGCTCCATATAATTGCCACGTTGCATTTCCGCCATAGATGAAGCCAATTGGGCGGTGGCAATGCGACTAAATTCACGTACCAATTCGGCACAGGTTCGCATCTGTTTGCGATTACCACATTCACATTGTACTTCGACCTGCAGGAAGAAAATAAGAGAAACAATTAAAATAAAAAAAGAAAAGTAAAAAATAAAAGGTTCGATCGGAAGACGAAGGAAGCCTAAAAAAATCGTCTGGTGGTCAGTTTAACATTAAAAAAATTACTTTAAATTGTCCTCCCCCTTTAAAAATCCACGCCTATTCGACAGTTAGTCCTTGAAAAATACCGACATTCGACAGTTAGTCCTAAGAATACCCTTTAAAAATCCACGCCTATTCGACAGTTAGTCCTTGAAAAAATACCCTTAAAAATCCACGCTTATTCGACAGATAGTCCTTAAAAAATACCCTTTAAAATCCACGCTTATTCGACAGATAGTCCTTAAAAAATACCCTTTAATAATCCACGCCTATTCGATAGTTATTCCTAGGTACAGTTAGTCCTCTAATTGGAAGAATACCAGTTCTTCTTATATACGTTTTCTCATTGAAAGACCAGTAGATCTCCTTATTGGAGATAATAATTTTTCTTATTGGAATACCATACGATTACTCATTGAAATACCAGTAGGTTTTCCTGTTGGAAGATCAATATGTTTTCTAATACGAATTCCAATTATTGTTCCAATATCAATGCCATAGGGTCTCCTAATAGGAAGATTCACAAGTTCACAAAAAATAAGTCTTCTAATTGGAATACGAAAAATGTTTCTAATAGGAATAAAAGAAGGTTATCTAATAGGGAAATCAATAGGTCTTCTAATAGGAATGAGTCCAATACGACCACTAATTATAATATGAATAGGTCTTCTAATAGGAAGAACAATGGGTGTTCTGATGGGAGAGGACAAGAGGTATTCTAACAGGGAAACCAGTAGTTTCTCTAATAGAAAGATCATTCAGTGTTCTGTTAGGAAGGACAAAATGTATTCTAAAAGGAAGTCCTATAGGTCTTCTAATACGGAGATGATGATCAATGGGTCCTCTAATAGAAAGACAAATTGGTATTCTAATAGAACAAAGGGTCTTCTTATTGAAAGCCCAATTGGTCTCCAAATATAAAGACAAATAGACCTAATATGAATTCCAATACGATTTACTTTAGGAAGACCAATAGGGTTTCTAATAGGTAAAAGATTTGGTATTCTTATTGGAAGGTCAATAGGTCTTCTTATTAGATGATCATTAGATCTTCATATTGAATCACCAAAAATTGTACTAATTGGAAGACCAATATGTATTCTAATTGGAAGACCAAAAAATCTTCCAACTAGAGATCTAATTGGAATTTCAATAGGAAGATCAACAGGTTTTATAATAGTTTATGTATATTCTAATAGGAATAATCAGAGCTATCTTCATATTGAATGACCAAAAACATTACTTATTGGACGACCAATAGGTATTCTAATTTAAATACTAATAAATCTTCCAACTACAGATCAAATTGGAAGTTGAATAGGAGAGGTTCAATTGTTTTTCTAATAGGTATACAATTTATCCTTCTAATAGAAAGAAGGATAAAAACTCTTCTAAGACGATTAATAGGCATTCTTATTAGAGGAGCAATAGTTCTTCCAATAGAAAATACAATAGTTCAATAGAAAGGAAAGGAAATAGGGTTTCTACTAGGAAACCCATTTTTTATATTAATGGGAATACCAATAGATCTTGTTGTAGGATAAGACCGATAGGGCTTATCTGTCTTCTAATAGGAAGACCAATAGGGATTGTTGACGGAATAACAATAAGTCTTCTAACTGTAGATTCAATTGGAATTCTAACAGGGACACGAATAGGATGGTCAATCGGCATTGGAATAGAAAAACCAACTGTTCTTCTAATAAGAATATCAATAGATCCATAGGTAAACAATTTTGTATTCTTATTGGAAGAATAATATATCTCCTAATTGGAAATACAATTGGAATTTTAACAGGTAGACAAATATGATTGTATTCTAATAGGATTTCTTCTAACAGGGGATTCAATAGGACTCCTTATTGGATAAGACCGATTGGTCTTAATGGAAGATCAATAGGTATTTTCAAACTGTAGATTCAATTGTAATTTTAATAGGAAGTCAAACATGAAGGTATTCTAATAGGAATTCAAAGATCACCACCAGTTCTTCTTATTGGAGGACCATTAAGTCTTCTAACAGGAAGGTATTCTTATAGGATAACCAATAAGTCTTCCAATAGGGGATCTTATAGGAAAATCAATAGTTATTCTAATAGGAACACCAATAGGTTTTCTTACTAGATAAAACCGAACTTATTGGATAACAAATAGGCCTTCTAACTGCAGATTCGATTGGAATTTTAACAGGATAGCAAATAGGATGAATAGGTGTTATTAGAAGTCAAAAAGGTCTTCCAACTGGAGAATTTTAATAGGAAGAGGTCAGCTGCGCCTCGAATAGGCGACGAGAATATCCTCTTAAATGACATATCAGGAAGATGTCGTCTTCTAAGAAGGGCTCCTTTTAAAAAGATATTCTAGTCGCCTATTCGAGGCGCAGCTGACCTTTTTAAAAGGCCTATTCGAATTATATGAGTGGAGTTAAGGTCTTCTATAAGGAATGCATTTTGACCTTCTATAAGAGAAGCTATAGTTTTTCATTTAAGAAGACCTTTTGGATTTCTATAATAAGACCTATAGGCCTTCTTTGAAGAATAAAATCATAGTCCTCTTTGAGAGGATCTATAGGACCTCTATAAGTGAAGCTATAGATATTTTTTAAGAATTCCGTTTGGGCTTCTATGAGGGGAGCGTTTAGATATTATATGATAGGAGCTATACGGCTTCTTATAAATACGACTTTGGAGCATCCTTTATTTAGGCCTTTTGAAATTCGATGAGAATAGCTAAAGGTTTTCTCTTTAGGAAGACTTTTATATCCTTTTTTTGGAAGGGATACAGGTCCCATTTTAAGAAGACATTTTGGCCCACCATGAGAAGGGCTAAAGGTTTTCATTAAGGACGAACTTTTGATCTTCTATGTGAGGTAATATGGGTTATATTTTAAGAAGACATTTTTGTAGTCTATGAGATGAGCTATAGGCCATCCATTAAACAGATCTTAGACTTCCTCTTAGAATTTTCATATGTCTGGATTTAGGACATTTTTTAGGCCTTTATCTGAACATAATTGTTGATATCATATGATAATCTATTTTTGTTGTTGTTATTCCCCCACTCACCATTTCTTTACACGGCGTCTCGGGGCAATCACCATCATGACAGGCGGCCATACACTTGTGACCACAGTTGGGTCGGGCAGTTGTACAACTTTGTTTGCATATTTCACCGGGCGTCTGGCATGGGCCCTCATGACAAGTCTTTATGCATTTGTGACGTCCACATGGCAGCGGCTTGTTACAAGCCAGACCACATGAGAAACTTTTCTGGGAACAGGGTATCGTTTTGCGCTGTTCATGCTGCCCATAACACCATTGGGTGGTAAACATCATACAAGGGGGACAGGTGGCCGACGAATGACATGTATGTTGGGGGGCATGATCGCAAGGATGTTTGCGAGAACAGGGTTTGGTGCAGACAGGTCTCTTTGTGCCACAGGGCACTGGAGGATATATGACCTCGGCACCACATTCACAAAACAGCTCTTCGAATGAGGAACGATAGCAGGGTGGACAATTGCCACGGTGGCAGGGTTGATCACATTTGTGTTTGCCACACGACAGGGTGTAATTGCAGGGCAGTGGGCAAAAGTGATCGATATCGATGCAACATTCCTGATTGCATTTGTGTTTGCCACAGGACCGCTTCTTTGTGCAACGTTTTTTGCAGCGGGCATCATCGGCCCGGGTGGATAATTGGCGACATTTTATCATTTGATCCATGTGACCGCAACGGCATTTGACGGCGGTTTGTTTGTTGCAGGGTGGACAATTGCCGGCATGGCATTTGAAGGTGCAGTGATGGGGATTGCTGGCCTTGCCACATTTTAGGGTTTTGCCACAGGTACCCTCACACAGAGGTATGGGATCAAGGCAGGATTTACGTTGCTCTGCAACAATGGGCATTTTGCCACATGGGCAGGAGGTGACAATGTCGGGGCTCATTTTGCAAGGTTTGCATTCGCCAGCATGGCAACATTGGTTGCATTTGTGATTGCCACAGGAGAGGTCTTTGCCACATGGCTTGCCACAGGAGTAGACATGTTTGTCGTGCGATTCTCGGGTGCAGGTGACCTGGCGCTCATTTTTGCTGCAGTGACACTTCTGATCAACCTTCTCTTTGCAAGGTGGACATTTACCCTCGTGACATTTCTCCTGGCAGACGTGGAGTTCACAGTTCAGTAGCTTTTCACAGGTGGAATCGCACTCTATGGTCTCCTTGATGCAACATTGCATTGTCTTGGAAGTCTTGCCACAGCCACATTCTCGCTTAACCTGGGCTTGGCAAGGCGGACAGGGTCCAGGGTGACACAGCAAAGTACAGGCATGGGGACAGCCTTCAATGCGGCCGCACACCTCTCCACATGAATGTGCAATGTCCTGATGATTATTCGTGGGATTTTTCAACTTGCCACAGAAGCAGTAATAATCGCGTGGCACATCTTTCTCCACATTCTGACAGGCGGGGCAACGCCACCCGTCATCTGATTTCGATGATGAGGCCCATTTTATGATACACTGTAAATGCATGATGTGATAGCAATTGTGGCAGGACCATACACTCTGTTGGGCCTTAATGGATTCCACGCACACTAAACATTCCAGGCGCCGGCATTCGATATCGCGTATCAGCTTTTCACGTTGTGAAAGTTTTTCATTTTCTGGGAACACTTTTTTGGGTGATTTCTTTTCGGGACTGGGCAGGGGACTATCTTTGCCATTGTCATGGGAATATTTCTCTTCGACACGGAAGCCATTGATGCGATCGCGATTGCGATTCCAATCGTCACGGCGTTTATTGCTGCGATAATTGTCGTAGCGTTGATGATAATCGTTGCGTTGATTGCGGCCGCCGCGTTCGGGGCGGTCATTGCGGTCGTAGCGATCGAAACGTTCTTCACGTTTTCCGCCGCCTGCGGAGTCTCTTCCTCCGGAACCTCCTCCTGCTGATCCCTCAGCATATTCCTGCTGTGATCTTCTGCCATTTTGATAGCGTTTATTTTGATGTCCAGCATTCTGCTCAGGATTTTGTTCATTGCCATTTCGATTATATTTTTCCGAATTCCGATGCTGTTGGGATTTACTAAAGGCCCCAGTGTTCTTTTGAACCCCACCAGGACCACCACCATTATTATTATTATTTTGTTGATGATTTCCTGTGGACCCACCATTTCCTCCTCCACCCCCACCATTCATTGTCAACGATGGCGTCGATGAATTCGAATTCGATGCCGAATCATTATTGTGATTTTTCTCTTGTAGATTTCGTGAAAATCTTTCCATATTCTTTTCAATACGATTGTGGTTACGGCGATTATTTTCCTTATCCTGTTTGTTGTTGTTGTGACGATTATTGTTGCGTCGATGTTGATGGCGTTTTTCTTCCTTTTCAAAACTGGTATCAGCGGGAGCCGTAGGATTCAAATGTTTATCCGCCGCCTGATGACCATTGGAAGTAGTTTGCGTGACCAATGGCTCCACATTGCCATTGGTATTGGCATTATTATTAGTCTCTAATTTTGTTTGATTTGTTTCGTTCAACGAAAGTTTATCAAAACGAGGCACAAATTCAGGTGCTGTAGCCTGCAACTTGGTATTGGAAAAATCAAAACCAGTTGCAAAAGGATTTGCATAGTATTGTGTACCACCACCGCTGCCATTGTCTCCATTATCAAGTCCGACACCGACACCAACACCACTACCATTTCCATTAAAATTTAAACCATAGCCTCCGGTAGGTTTGGGATCATAAAAATTCTGTCCCAATCCCAAGGAACTTGAAGAGTTGGGATTACTTAAAGGATGTACATTATAGTTTGGTAAATTATCAGCAGTCATCATATAAGGATTGGGGGAATTGAAATACTGGAAAGAGAAGAAAGTTTAAAAAAATTATTAGAATTTCTAATAAAAAAAAATTATTTAAAAAAATAAAATTTAAAACATTTTTAAAAAATATGTTGGAATTATTTTTATGGTCCACAATAGGGGCGTTATTCAACCGCTTGGGTCCATGAAAAATGTTCTTAAAAAATCCGTTTATTTGTGTCCCTGAAAATATTCAAAAATTCCCGCTTATTTGGGACCCTAAAATATATGGCACCTTAAAAAAAATCTCACTTCTTAGGGTCTCTGAAAATATTCCTAAACAATCCGGGGTCCCTGAAAAAAGTATTTAAAAAATTCCAGCTTATTGGGGTCCCGGAAAACTATTCACAAAAAACTTCAAATAAATCCACGCCTTTTTGGGTCCCTGAAAAAATAAAAAAAATTAAAAATTTTCCGCTCCCTGAAAAAATTCTAAAAACCAATCGCTTGAGTCCATGAACAAATATTTTTAAAAAATCCGCTTA
Organism: Musca vetustissima; assembly: GCF_032173495.1. Lineage (NCBI taxonomy): Eukaryota > Metazoa > Arthropoda > Insecta > Diptera > Muscidae > Musca > Musca vetustissima. Next base: position 24,098 of record NW_026882353.1, read on the forward strand.
TTTGGGTCCTTGAAAATATTTAAAAATAAATTCCCGCTTATTTGGGACCCTAAAATATATGGCACCTGAAAGAAGTGACACTTCTTAGGGTCTCTGAAAATATTCTTAAACAATCCGAGGTCCCTTAAAAAGGTATTTAAAAAATTCCCGCTTATTTGGGTCAGGGAAAACTATTCATAAAAAATTTCAAATTTAATAAACAAAATCCTTAAAAAAGTCGTAAAGATCGCGAGAGATGGTATTCTACTCGAACATAAGTTGGACATCAAAAACGCCTAAAATCAAAAGAAAACGAAATACCAAACAGGTGGAATAAGTGAACCAGGATCTTAAACATACTAAATATCACCCATGGTCTTTGTGTGGGGGCTGCGTAGAACCATGGACTTTTGGGATATTGAAAATGTTTTGTGAAGAAGTTGTGCACCAAAAATGCACCTAGAACCTTCAAAATAACTATAAAGGTAGATGGACCTTTACCAGGGAGCTGTACCCAAAGGTTAACCAATATTGAACATTTTTGTTACGATGAAATAATGAAAACCCTAAATATTAACTTAAAACCAATTCGTTTGAAAAACAGGTCCGAAATCTCTAAAATAATGTGTATGAAAATATCAAAATTACGAAGGTACCCTTACATCAGGGATGCAAAAGTTGGTACAATTGTACTAATTTTAGCACTATTTGAAAGTCAAAAATACAATAGCACCCCAATGACATAGTTAACACTATTTCTAAATTGTATCAAATTATTCTCACTTAAAAGTATTATAAGTACTTAAACATACAACATGGAATGAATCGTCATCCCCCGCTGTCGTTACGAATGGATGAATTTGCCGCTTCAAAATTCAGTATTCCCGATAAGATTGATAAATTCAGTGAAGATATTAATATTAATTAATTATTATTTCTGTAACTGTTCTATGAGAGAGGTGATTTTTCAATGTTTCAAGAATAATTCGGTACAGATATTCATGTTCTTTTTAAATTCTCAACAACTCGATGGCTTTCACGTCAAGAAGTTGTTGAAACAATTTTGGCGCAGTGGGAGTCACTTTAATATTATTTTACACTAAATGATTTCGAAGCTGATTCCCAAAAGTTAAGGCTCTATTCTATTATTTCAGAATTTTCAAACCCTTAATATATCCTCCACACTATGGTGGAGGATATATTAATTTTGTCATTCCATTTGTAACTCATCGAAATTTTCAATAAGTATTGACCAGGGTAAAATTCTAAGACGATCTAGCCACGTCCGTCCGTCTGTTGTAATCACGCTATCTTCTGAAGGAATTGAAATAGATCGTCAAAATTTTGCATAGAGTCTGCAGGCAGGTCAAGTTCGAAGATGGGCTATAACGGTCCACGTTTAGGCATAGCCCCATATAAGGGTACAGCCCAATTTTCGATATTTTGGGGTTCTTGAGCGCGCTATTCAACCGAATTCGCTGGGGATGCCCCCATATAAGGGCATTCCCAATTTCGGTATTTTGGGGTTTTTGAGCGCGGTTTTCAACTGAATTCGGTGAAATTTGGTAAATTGGGTTCTTTTTAGGTATCAAATATCCTCACTACAAGTTATATATATCGGTCCACTTTTTCTGGTTACCCCCAAATAACGGTACCCCCAGTTTACGGTATTTTGGGGAGTTTAAGCGCGTTTTTAAACCGAATTCGCTGAAATTTTGTTTTTTTGTAATCGCATATGGTAACAAACCTCCCTCCCAAAAATTATTAATATTCGTCCCCTATTAGGGGTAGTCCCCATATAACCCCCTTTTTATACCCTCCACCATAGTATGGAGGGTATATTAATTTTACCATTCCGTTTGTAACTCATCGAAATATTCATTTCCGACCCTAAAATGTATATATATTCTTGATCAGGGTAAAATTCTAAGACGATTTAGCCATTTCCGTCCGACTGTCCGTCTGTTGTAATCACGCTATCTTCTGAAGGAATTGAGATAGGGTGCTGAAATTTTGCATAGGTTTGTCTTTTGTCTGCAGAAAGGTCAAGTTCGAACATGGGATATATCGGTCCACGTTTAAGCATAGCTCCCATATAACAGTACCTCCCAATTTTCGGTACTTTGGGGTTCTTGAGCGCGTTTTTCAACCGAATTCGCCGCAATTTGGTATTTGGTAGTCGTATATGGTAACAAATCTCCCTACTAAAAGTTATTAATATTCGCACCCTTTTTGGTGTAGTCCCCATATTAAAATAGTTATCTGATTTGTTCGGCGTTTTAGGTTTGGTTCTACGACTCTTTTGTAATCATTTCACCTGCGGAGGATAGAATGTAAGGTTCGATAATGTACTATATATGAACTATAGCCCAGATATAGGCCTAGCCCCTGTGTGGGACGTACTAGAAGGAGTGCATCGATATTTACCATCTTCGAACTTGAACAAAGTTTGGAATAAATAATAATATAGGCACAAATTGGATGAATTCAAATTTTTCTGAAATGGATTTGTTCCAAAAATACGTGGGGTCTAGAACCAATATTTCGACGAGGCACATTTTCACTTTATCAAAGTGTATACACCCTCAAAATTTTGGAATAAATAATAAGATGGGCAACGTTTGGATGAAATCAAAAATTTTTGAAACAAATTTGGTCCAAAGAAACATGGGGTCTAGGACCAATATTTAGAACCATAATCGGTTTGTAGATATGCCGTTATAGGTACACTTTTTGGTATGCTCCCTATATTTTTTGTAAGTACCTGTCAGTATATCTATGGTGGAGGGTATCCAAAGTTCGGCCCGGCCGAACTTAACGCTTTTTCACTTGTTTATATTAAAATAGTTATCTGATTTGTTCAGAATTGAAATTTGTATTTCATGTATGTCGGCAAGATTCAGGCATTTCTCCATATAATGATAATTCCTGAAGAGAAATTTATATATACATATATATATATATATATATATATATATCGGTCATTAATTAGGCATAGCCCTCATATGAGTATAACCCCAAATATTCGCTAATTCCTACACTAAGTAATCTAAATTGCAGTAGTTTGAGGATTGTATATTCCATGCGTTATTAGTATATGTCAACGCTTTGGGGTTTTCATTACAAATTGCGGAAATTTGTATTTGGTGTACACAATTGTTTTCATAAACTGGTTTATAGAATTATTTTTTTTTTTTGTATGTTCCCTATATTTTCATTTCAATTATCCGTCAGTATACCTATGGAGGTGTTTTTAAGTTTTCATTTTATCTATGTGTATATAAAAATGAGTTCTTAATGTGTGTTTTTATTAATTGTTAATGACAATACAAATTTTATTAAAAAGTATATAAAAAGTACAATCGGACTGAAAAAAGTACACTTTTTATTGAAAGCCAGTACAATTTGAATAATTTCATTTCGCATCCCTGCCTTACATGGAAGCTATACCAAAACGTGAAGCGATATTGTTCATTACTGGTAGGAAGATTTACTACTCAATGAGAACCCTAAATACTAACTTACAACCACTACAGTTAAAAAACGGCTCAAGCACCCGAAAATCGGAAATGCCGTTATATGGGAGCAAACCCAAAACGTGGATCGATATTGATTACTTTTGGTAGGAAGATTTGCTACACAATGAGAACCCAAAATACTAAATGTCAGCCAATTCCAATGACAAAAAAACCAAAAATTTGGAAGTATTCTTAAATGGAGGATACCTTAAAAAGAGGACCAATATTAATAATTTTTGTTAGCGAGATTTGCTACCCAAAAATAATCCAAAATACTAAATTGCAGCCAATTCGGATGAAAAACGAACCCAAAACACCGAAAATCGGAAGTTCCGTTATTTAGTGGCTACCCTAAATATTGGACCGATATTAATTATTTTTGGTAGAAAGATTTGTCACCCAATGAGAACTCAAAACGCCAAATTATAGGCAATTCAGTTGAGAAACGAACTCAAAATACTGAAAATCGGAAGTGATATTATATGGAGGCTACCTTAAATCGCAGACCGAAATTGATAATTTTTGTTTGGGAGATTTTCTACCTAATGAGAAACAAAAATACCAAATTACAGTCAATTCTGTTGAAAAACGTGTTCAAGCTCCCCAAAAATACCGAAATTTAGGACGTATCCTTATATGGAGCCACCCTTAAACGTGAGCTGATATTAATAAATTTTGGTAGAAAGATTTGCAACCCAATGAGAACTCAAAATACCAAATTACAGCCATTTTGATTGAAAAGCGTGTTCAAACTCCCTAAAATACCGAAATATAGGAGGTACCCTTATATGGGAGCTACATCAAAACTTTGACCGATCTATATAATTTTTAGTGGGAAATTTTCTTAACCAATGAGAACTCAAAATACCCTAAAATTGAGGTATCGATATATGGGAACTACTTCGAAACTTGGACCAATATTGATAATTTTTGGTAGGAAGCTTCGCTATCCAATGAGATTCCAAAATATGAATTACAGACATTTTGGTTGAAAAACGAACTCAAAATACCAAAAATCGGAAGTGCCATAATATGGGGGCTACCCTAAATCCCGGACCGAAATTGATAATTTTTGTTAGGGAAATTTTCTATCCGAAGAGAACCCAAAATACCAAATAACAGACAATTCTGTCGGAAAACGTTCCCAAAATGTAGAAAAAAGAGGGTACCGTTATATGAGAACTACCCCGAAACTTGGACCAATATTGATAATTTTTGGTAGGAAGCTTCGCTACCAAATAAGAATCCAAAAAACAGCAAAATTATTTGAAAAACGGTGTCCGAACATCTCGAAATATCGAAAATTGAAAGGTTACGTTTTATGGGGGTACACTAAAAAGTGGACCGATATTGATAATTTTTATAAGGCAAGTTTCACATCCATCGCGAACCAAAAATACCAAATTACAGCCTAATCGATTGAAAAAAGTTCCGAAGTAACGAATATTGGGAGTACCGATGTATGGGGGCTATACCAAACAGTGGACCAATATATCCAAATTCGAAAAACAAATAACTTAGTAATAATAGCAAGGTGAGGGCAACATTTCAAAGCACTATCTTTTTCAACATTTCCATGGAAAATCTTTTTGTTCCGAATAATTTCAAGATTGCTCTCATTTTTTTTCCGAATTTATATTGAAAACTAGTCTCCCACCATAAAATGGAAAGCTTATCTTGAATTTGCCATTAATGGCAATAATAATATTGAAGCTTAAAGGTGATGAACTTAATCTAAAGAGATAAGAAAAGCGGAATATATTAAACAAAATTGTTCAAGTGATTTTCAAAACACTGGCGTATCAAATAGTCGTATTTCAGAACACAAAGAGGGAACAATAGACGCTTAAAAAAATATTATGAAGATTTTATTAAATATTTGTATGCTGCTCTTGGCAATACAGGTGAGTTAGAAAAATCAAAAATGTATTCAGCTTAACTATAATTTTTTTCCGTCCCAGATTTCGTGGGCAGCACCCAGAAAATCTTCATCGATCATAACCACAACCAGTGAACCCGTGACGTCTTCTTCGATATCCTCAACCTATCAGAAACGTTATCAATTATTCGACACCATTCTATTGAAAGTAAATAAAATTATTTCCGATGAAATTGTCGAGAAAACCTCCATCTATCCGGATGTCCTTAAAGACTACACCGTGTGGTATGAAGCAAATCATAAAAAAATTCCCGCCAACAAACAGCAACAATATTCCGAACTTAAAGAAAATTTACAAGATTTTATAACGACTTCAGAAGGCTATGAAAAAGCACCCACAAATTGTTCGTTGCAACGTAAAATGCATACGCTATTTTTCACCATAGAAAATCTACGCTATGATCTGCGTCATCGTGAGGTAAATCAAATATGGTCACGCTATCAAAAGAATTTAAAGGACACCGATGAGGAAGCTAAGAAAAAAGAATTTTTGCAAAATGATTTACCCGTGATAATTAAGGATGTGGAACAATTCATTGCGAGCTTGGATGCCAGAGGAAAGGAGGATAATAAGGATATCATTAATTGGTTTACGGCTTTGCAATCGAAAACTAACGATGAGGGTAAAGTGGATGCCTTCGATGATATTCAAGATTTATATGGTGAAGAATATGAACGGGAGACAGCAGCTGGTGGGGTAAATTGTCGTTTGACTGTGCAGCTTGAATGGCGTGAACAAATCATAAAGGGTGTACTAATGGCTATTGTATCGGCATTGAACCCGGAGGCGGAGATTTCAACTGCTTAAATATTAAAAAATGGAAATTGAATAAAAAATCAGATTTAAAAATCGATCGGAACTTTATATGTGAAAGTTTTGTCATGGTAAATTGTTATCAGGAGAAAACTAGTGTCAATACGATTGAAAAACGTGTCCAAACTCCCCAAAATACCGAAATCTAGGAGATACCCCAAAACTTGAGCCAATATTAATAATTTTTGGTTGTAAGATTTGATATTCAATGAGAACCCCAAACATCAAATTAGAGCCAATTCCTTTGAGAAACGTGCTCAAACTCCCCGAACATCCGAAATTTAGGAGGTACCCTTATATGGGGGCTACCCTATAAAGTAGACCAATATTGATAATTTTTGGTGGGAAGATTTCATACCCAATCGGAAACCAGAATACCAAATTACAGCCCATTCGGTTGAAAAACCTGTCAAAACTCCCCAAATATCCAAATTTGGGAGGTACCCTGATATAGTGGCTACCCTAAAAAGTGGACCAATATTGATAATTTTTGGTAGGAAGATGGGGTACCTAATTAGAACCCAAAACATCAAATTAGACCCAATTCCTTTTGAAAGGCGTACTCAAAATACCAAAAATGTCGAAAATTAGGAGGTACCCTTATGTGGGAGCTACCCCAAAAATTGGATCAATATTGATAATTTTTGGTGGGAATATTGGCTACCCACAGAGAAATTAAAATGTTGAATTACAACCAATTTGGTTGAAAACCATGTCCAAACTCCTCAAAAATTCGAAATTTTGGAGGTATCCTTATATGAGAGCTACCCTAAAAAGTGGACCAATATTGACAATTTTTGGTATGGAGATTTGCTATCCAATGAGAACCCAAAATATCAAATTAGAGCGAATTCAGTTGAAAAACAAGTCCAAAATATAGATTTTCGGTGCTACCGTTATATGAGGGCTATACCTAAAGGTGGACCGATACAAATAATTTTTGTTCGAGAGGTTTTACACCCAAAGAGAATCCAAAGTATCAAATTTCAAGCAGTTGGGATGAAAAATTTTTCGGTGCTACCGTTATATGAGGGCTATACCTAAAGGTGGACCGATACAAATAATTTTTGTTCGAGAGGTTTTACACCCAAAGAGAATCCAAAGTATCAAATTTCAAGCAGTTGGGATGAAAATTTTTGGCCAAACTTTCAAAAAGTCCGAAATTTAGGATGTAACGTTATACGGGGAACAACCTAAATAAAAGTGGACCAAAATTGGGGACGAACCTAAAAAGTGTACCAATATTGATAATTTCTAGTATAAAGTTTGCTCTATAAACTGAGAACCCTTAATATCAATGTAAATATTTAGGGTTTTTAAAAAACACACGCCTGATTAGAGTCCGCCTATGTGAGCTGTTGAAAAAATATTTTTTTAAAAAATCCACGCCTGATTAGGGTCCGCCTATGTGAGCTGTTGAAAAAATATTTGTAAAAAACCCACGCCTGATTCTGGTGCGCCTAAGCGAGCTCTTGAAAAAATATTTTTAAAAAACCCACGCCTGATTATGACCCGTCTATGTGAGCTGTTGAAAAAATATTTTTAAAAAATCCACGCCTGATTAGGGTCCGCCTATGTGAGCTGTTGAAAAAATATTTTTAAAAAATCGACGCCTGATTATGGCCCGCTATGTGAGCTCTTGAAAAAATATTTTTTAAAAAATCCACGCCAGATTCTGGTTTTTAAAAAACACACGCCTGATTAGAGTCCGCCTATGTGAGCTGTTGAAAAAATATTTTTTTAACAAATCCACGCCTGATTAGGGTCCGCCTATGTGAGCTGTTGAAAAAATATTTTTAAAAAATCCACGCCTGATTCTGGTGCGCCTAAGCGAGCTCTTGAAAAAATATTTTTAAAAAACCCACGCCTGATTATGACCCGTCTATGTGAGCTGTTGAAAAAATATTTTTAAAAAATCCACGCCTGATTAGGGTCCGCCTATGTGAGCTGTTGAAAAAATATTTTTAAAAAATCGACGCCTGATTATGGCCCGCTATGTGAGCTCTTGAAAAAATATTTTTTAAAAAATCCACGCCTGATTCTGGTGCGCCTATGCGAGCTCTTGAAAAATATTTTTAAAAAACCCACGGCTGAATATGGCACGCCTATGTGAGCTGTTGAAAAAAAATATTTGTAAAAAATCCACGCCTGATTATGGCCCTTGAAAATATATTTTTAAAAAAATCCACGCCTGTGCTGGTACCTTAAAAAATATTTTTAAAAATCCACGCCTATTTGGGGTCCTGAAAACTAGTTTTTACGTGTGAATCATCCCTGCTCTATTGCCTTTGATTTCTTAGAATCGAAATTTGTCAACCCATATATTATCAAACTCATATCACACATACACACCTACTACCCTAGATCAGGGATGGAAAATAAAAAATGTGAAAAGGTACCATTTTTTAATAAAAGGGTACTTTTTTCAAGAAACTACAAAAAAAAAATATTTTATTCAGTTTCATAAAGATCGATTTTCAAGATATCACTTAGTGTACCTTTCTGATGGTAATAATATGAGAATTCTTGCTTCTTTCGATTGCATTTGAATATGTATGCTACTGACTAATTTCAAATTCATTACCTCTTTCTCGAAAGCCAATACATATACCCCAAACAAACATGAATTTCAGTTCCAAAGTGCTCTTAAAATTATTGAAGTAAACACGACGACTAGGAATATCATCAATTTGCCTACCTTAGGAGATAGCAGAGTATGCCAAATTGAGTATCTGACAAACATATCCATTTGTAATTTTAATCATAACTGAACAGTTATCAGTCGAAAACCTGTTCATTTTTTCAAGAGAAATATTGCAATCACATCAATATCTTTATCTGCATACTTTTGTCGGTAAATCCATAACAAATTCTAATCCAAAAAAAAAAAAATATATATATATATATATATATATATATGTCATTGCTTAATGAAGTATTGGAATGGTACTGAAATAGTCACGGGGGTACTACGGTACTTTTTTGGGTAAAAAAGTACTGAAAAAAGTACTATTGTACTGAATTTTCCATCCCTGCCCTAGATATTACGAAATAAAAAAACACAATAATTAAGATCATAGCAACAAAAACGAAATTTACTTACATGATACTGCTGTTGTTGTTGCGATTTATTGGCGGAACGATAATCATGATGATGAGGATCTTGAGCTTGATATTGAGGCATAATGGGATTTGAAAATAGGCCAGCATCTAGGACACCACCATTATTTGTATATGTCGCTGAACCAGAAGGATGAACAACGCCGACACCGCCACCTCCTGCTCCTCCTCCAGCTAAAAGATTATGTTGCATTATAAATTGATTGAAGTTAACGTAATCCCTGTTATTATTGTTGTTGTTGGGGTTCGAATGATTTTTACCAGTGAGTGATGGTTGATTAACAGGGACTGCTGATGTTGTGGAACTACTTAAATTGGTGATATCCGAGGTATTGGCACCAAAACCTGGCCATAGCTGAGATATCGGTGGCTGGGTTGTTTGCGGTTTAGGGTCTGCCGACATGTTGATTGGTTGATGATGGGTTGGTTGGTTGTTTGGTTGGATGTTGGTATTGGTGAGTGTTTGTGGGATATAGGGAAAACCACGCTGGCTGGCTGTCTTGTCACTGTGGTGGTAATGCTGGTCTGTCAAACTGCTGCCGCTGCTTGGCGTTGAACTTGACACACAGAGTGCAGAACAACAACAACAACAAAAAATTGTTCACTTTTACTGGATTCCTTTTTTCCTTGGAAGAACCCTTATGGCTTTTTTCTTCCTTCCTACTACTTCTCCGGCCACTAAGGGCCCCTGCCAAAAATTCCTTGGCTTGTGATCAGTACCGCGGCGTTTGCTTACTTTTCACCCAACCCAATGTGGGGGTAAACAAATTGAGTTCCTTAATGGGGCTTGAGAAAGTCCCACGTAGTAGGATGCGGAATAGTAATATTGGCAGCTACACGCTACTTCTTGGTCGCTGTCGTTGACTTTTCACCCGTTCGTCGTCGTCGTCGGTGACGGCCGTACTGTTTCTGCTTCTTTTCTTTGTACCAACACACACTTGCAATTTTATTCTGCACACGATGATTACCAAAAAAGAAACGACACAACGGAAGACAAAAAATGCCAAAGAGAAAGATGGAAAGTTAGTTAAAGCACAACAGAACTTGCACGATATGTTAAAATTATGAAATTGCCAGCTTGATAAGAAAGCTTAAGGGGGAGCAGGGAAGAAGAATGCAAGAGATGGCAAAAACCTGGCAATTTCATGATTTTAACAAAAACAGACGTTCACTTACACCCGCACACATGCAAAAAATAAGTTAAAAAAGTTTATTTTTTCCTTCCACAACTGCTGCTGCTGCTTAGGGAGAAACAAGTCGACTTGTGAGTAATCGATAAATCGGTTATCGGTTATTGCATCAGCAAATGCCATAATACCGTTGAGTGTTGCCAACTACACATGTTATGCAAAAGGACGTTGTTACACCGCAGATGCTATTTAACAAAGAGAGAAATGAATAAATGTGAATTTTTATGAAATTTTAATAAAAATTTGATTAAAAATATACTTTTAGGGAGCTACAAAAGGCGTGGATTTCTTAAAGATGGCGTGGATCTTTTAAAGAATATTCTGGGCATCTATAAAAGGCGTGGATTTTTTAAAAAATATTTTAGGGCATCTATAAAAGGCGTGGATTTTTTAAAAAATATTTTAGGGCATCTGTAAGTGGCGTGGATTTTTTAAAGAATGTTTTTTAAGGACCATCAAACAAGCAGTGGATTTTTTAAAGAATATTTTTAAGGGACCATCAAACAAGCAGTGGATTTAGGGTACATTTTAGGGTCCTACACAAGGCGTGGATTTTTTAATAAATATTTTTAGGGACTTACACAAGGCGTGGATTTTTCAAGGAATATTTTTAGGGACCTACACAAGGCGTGGATTTTTCAAAGAATATTTTTAGGGTCCTAAAGTAGACGAGAATTTTTTAAGGCCATTATTAAGGGACCCGTTTAAAAAAGTGGTCCCATAACCCAAAATACAAAATTACTGAGGGTACTTTTATATGGAGACTATACCGAAACTTGAAGCGATACCAAAATACCGAAAATCGGAAGTGCCATTAGATGGGGGCTCTACCTTAGCGTGAATCGTAAATTTCGAAGAACCAAAGAGAACTCAAAATTCAAACTTATAGCCAATATACTTAAAAAATGTCCCCAAAATTTTGGAAAATTCCGAAATTTACGGGTACCTTTTTATGGGGGCTAACCTAAAATGTGAACCAATATTGACCATTTCTTGTAGGAAGTTTTGTTACTCAATAAGAACCCATAATACAAAATTACAGCTCATTTGGTTGGAAAACGAAGCCAAAATATCGAAAATCGGAATTACTGTTATATGGGAGATACCCCGATACATGGGCCAATATTGATAATTTTGGTAGGCAGATTTGCTAACCAATGAGAACTCAAAGTACTAAATTACGCCAATTCGGTTGAAACACTAACCCAAAATACCGAAAATCGGAAGTGCCGTTATATGGGAGCTACTCCAAAACGAGGATGGATATTGACAATTGTTGGTAGGCAGATTGGCTAACCAATGAGAACCCAAAATACCAAATTACAGCCAATTTAGTTAAAAACCAAACCCAAAATACCGAAAATCGGAAGTGCCGTTATTTGGAGGCTACCCCAAAAGGTGGTTCGATATGCTTAATTTTTGATGGGGAGATTTGCTAAGTCCCAATTTAGATTAGGCGAGTTTACTTGCGGCAAGTCTTTGTTTGTAGGAGAGACGGGAAAGGGGTATAGAAATGAAAAAAAATTGCTCGTACCGACAATTTTCTGGCAATTCGTTTTGTGTATTTCGTATTTGTTGACATTTTATATACATATGTATATTTAAATGTGAAAAAACAACAAATGAAAAATATTTTTGGAAACCGAATTGCCTTGTATAGTCTTGATTTAGATTAGGCGAGTTTACTTGCGGCAAGTCTTTGTTTGTAGGAGAGAGGGGCAAGGGGAATAGAAATGGAAAAAAAATTGCTCGTACCGACAATTTTCTGGCAATTCGTTTTGTGTATTTCGTATTTGTTGACATTTTATATATATTTAAATGTGAAAAAACAACAAATAAAAAAATTTTTTGGAACCGAATTGCCTTGTATAGACGCATGGAGCAAGTTCAAAAGAGATGTAAGAGTTGCACTTGCTTGGTGTTTTTCTTCCGGAAACATTCAGTCGAGATCTTTGGAAACAATTTGGCAACGCCATCTACACCTCATATTCGTCTACTTGACTCGATTAAAATATAAAGTTAGTACCATCTTTAGGATTACGTTCTTGCCTTGTTAATCCATTGCCTGGAAATTCGTAGCTTGTGGCCAGCGTTGGATAGGTTTCGTGGCCCCAAAACGGATGGTACTCTGCCATTTTGCCGATCAATTCATCGCTGTAAAGACTTGTTTTTGGGAAATTTGTTAAAAAGTCAATTTCTACCAGTTTTTTTTACCAAGTAAAATTTTCATTAATCTGAACGGATTTCTTGCTAAAAATTCCCCTAAATTAGAGCTGATTGGTAATTAATATAATTAATGATCGTTATTGGTTGTTACAATTCAATCATAATTATTCACAGCCATCTTAGCAAGAAAATAATTATGGTTCATGGTGCCATCTCGCTATGCGGTAAGTTTCTCAGTTAGATAGTGCACAAAGGGAATGCAAAAATATATTGTTAATTCTTCTACTCTCATTAGGATTGGCACCCAGCCTATAATCATTGTTGTTGTCATTGCGTTTGCCAGCCATAAAAATACGGGTTTTTTTCACTTGCTTTGTGCAGCGTAAAACCCAGCAGCATATACAACGTTAATGAGAGTAGTCAGTCACTCGTACACTTCTGTTGAACTATAGTTATGTGATAAAATCACGTGTAATCGCAGAGCATTAAAGGAGGAAAAAGTGATTTTTTGAAGACAATTGAATTATTAGAAATGTGCGCCGTTGATTCAAGTAATACAGCTATATAAGTCCAACATTTTAATACTGTTCGATTTCCCGGAGTGGCTTCCAAATTTTAATATAATATCAGCGAAAACTGGATATTCCCAATGGTATCAAAAACCGATGATTTGCGAAGTTAGTGATGTCTAGTAGTATCAAAGAGTGAGATAATCCAAAACCTTACTAACATCCTGAAATACATTAAGGAGTTACTACGAATATTCCAAACTCGATGCACCAACTCAGAACGATTTGTTCGGACGTCCACAGTCAGTCAGCCAGCCTTATTCATAAGTATAAATCTAAATTTTAATATTTCGAATCGGTGCTACTCAAGGTATTATTAATTGTTACAATTTGTTATTATGGGTACGAATTAGTTTTTCTATTTAAAATTATATAACTTTAGTTTCTAACAAATTTGCTTGAACATTTTATTTAATCGCAACTATTATGAGGAGTTGCTACACCGTAATATTATTCTTCATTGCCTCATACTAATATTAGTAAAATTAATATGCAAATTATCAACCATAGTTTTAAGTTTCAGTGTTAAATTATTTTCTTGATATCACATTGTTCTCGAATCACTGACTTCAACAATTAGCTCCGAACATAAGTAATACAACGCACACACCTACATATAAGTCATATTGGGATGACATACATATCTACAATACTGATGTTTGTGCGTATCAATATGTTATGTTTGAAGCTGACTGTTGGCAGAGGTCTTTACATACCTACATTCAGTAATAATTGTCGCCTTTCAGATGAAGTGTGTAACAAAGAAACCGAAACAAAGAGCAATATCAGTTACAATTCTCTCTTAATATCAACAGCAGCAACCACTACGAAAGATCTTTCAACGGTGACGCTACTCTGAGTTGACATGCAAATTGTAAGTACTCTCTTTTATTGTATCTTCATATTGTCTTTTTGCTTCGGTGACAATAATATCTCATTGTTAAGCGTTTAAAAATATTAGCGTGGGTACCAAGAAAAACCAGTATTGTAATATATTTTTAATAATTATTTTTTTTTTTGGATTATTTTGTTGAGAATTATTTTTTATTGTTAGCCCAATGCCTCAACACCTTAAAATAGTATAATATAGGATAAGATTGAAAACATTTCTATGTTAATATATGATTACCGTAGTACAGTCATTCATACTGAAATAACATGAATTTTGCACTTTTTCAAATAAATTTAAAAATGTTTTGGGATTAATTTCATACAACTCCTGTTTGATTTCTAGATAGCCTAGGTAGACCAGTCACGATTGCACTAGGGGTCATAGGATCAATTTCTTATCCAGGTTAATACACCTATGACGAGGTTGGGAGGGCATAATGGACTGTTATCACCTCAGCGTCCATCACATAGCTTGCCAATTCGATTGATTATACACTTTCTCTCGGTCTTCCTCTTTTAATTGCACGTATCTTTAAAATAATTTAATCGTAGCGATAACAAATAGCTAGAATATGATCGAACCTACCCCTCCGACGAGCTAGTAGGCCGGAACAAAGTACGTGGGCTAGCTTAATATCAGAATTCGCCTCTTAAATGTTGGTTGTATGCTACATATATAAATTATTTTTGGCGCCCAGAACGTGGGACCTGAACTAAATGCTTTTTATACTACCTTTTGAATCCATTATGGAACCAAAATTAACAGTTCGGCTCACTTTAAAATTTTCTTTATTTTAACTATTTATTTTCTTTAACTTTCTTTGTAAATTTCAATGTGATTCTCTTTAAAGTATGGAATATACAAATGCTCACGAATTCCATATTCATTCCTAGTGACCTACTTTAGCGGGAATCTCCCTCCAATATCCACCTATGATGTTATTATTATTGTTATTAACAGGACGGAATGCAGTTTCTGGACAATCGGTCTGGATCTGACCACGGTTATGAGCAATATTATAACGTTATATTCCAGCCAGATTCTGGATTTTGAAATATAGTTATATTTCATCCGACCTGGTACTTACTTTCTCTTCATAATATATTCTTTCTTATTGGATCGTTGGCTATGTATGTAAATTTTAGTGCGTGACAAACCTATCCTAGATATTGAAGAAGTCAAACAGGATAATTTCTTAAATTTATTTTTCAAGTATATGTTAGTTACGATCTTTGTTTTTGTTTTGAAACTATGAATTTGTTACATTGAAAATACATAACTTAAATTAGGAATAACCATAATTGTGGAATTGGGTTACATCTATTTATTACCATTTTTAAATAACTACACAAGAGTTTATTTATCATACTGCAACATTAATATTTATTAAATCGTCTTAATTATTATTTATTGATGTTCACACAAAGGCAGTCTGTCAATCAATCACCACTTATTTGTGGGGAAAATATCAATTAGCCATTTGGCTTCTTACACAATTCATTGAATTTGTATTGTAAACCCATTGTTAATATTCTTGCATGGGATATTGCGTTGTTTTTGTGTGCCTTTTATGCATTTCCTCATGTGTCAATGTTTCTTTCGGGACAAAATAAAACACCATTTGAAATCAAAATTTGTACACTGAATACCTTCAAGTATACCTGTATGATTCAACACATTTCACAATATCAAAAGTAAGTTTTCGATTTTATAAAGGTTAATCCGAGAGTACCATTGGGCTTTATATCTACCAAAATTCATTTTTAATATGGCAACTAGTGCAGGCGAGAAAACTTCTGCCACAATGGCAAAGGATAATTCTATTATTTGTAACGCATGTGGTGAAGTTATTACTTCATCTGCTCAGAAAATTTCTTGTGGACATATTTTCCACAAAAGTTGTATAGATAAATGCATAAAGACTAGACCATATTGCCCAATATGTAACGCGAGATTGGGAACTGATCCTCCCACCCCTAGTACATCTCAGGTTTTGACCCGGTCCCAGGTGAGACAAGCTAGCAACTCTACACCATCCGAAACTGTTCCAGGTCAGAACAATAATTCTGCTGAGTTAGATCTCAATCAGAGCAACAAAAGACTCCAGAACTGATATCGATATCCGAGAATTGATACGAGAGCGTAAGCAACTGCCAAACGAATCATTTGACAATTTTTACGACTCCATTGTTGGGTTGACTGATAGATTAAAAGTGTCATTATCTGAAGAAGTGTTGGTGGAAATTCTGCGAAGGAATTTACTCCCAGAAATACAGCACGAAATATTAAATATTGAAATTAAATCTCTGCCGTTCCTTCGGGATACGTGTAGGCGGCGTGAATTTTTCATGCAAGACATGCGTCGCAGGCATGGCGTGACAGTTACGAAACCGATTACGGCTTCTAAAAGGGTATCTGAAGTAGACGTTGATGGTGGCGAAATTGCAACAAATATTGGTATCTCTGGCGATGAAATTTCAGCCATAAACTTG
>NW_026882354.1:0-39441 GCF_032173495.1 Musca vetustissima
ATAATTTTTTCAAGCACCTATATAAGGCGTGGATTTTTTAAATAATTTTTTCAAGCACCTATATAAGTCGTGGATTTTTTAAATAATTTTTTCAAGCACCTATATAAGGCGTGGATTTTTAAAATAATTTTTCAAGCACCTATATAAGGCGTGGATTTTTTCAATAATTTTTTCAAGCACCTATATAAGGCGTGGATTTTTAAAATAATTTTTTCTCACACCTTGGCCTATATAAGGCGTGGATTTTTAAAATAATTTTTTCTCGCACCTATATAAGGCGTGGATTTTTAAAATAATTTTTTCAAGCACCTATATAAGACGTGGATTTTTTAAATAATTTTTTCAAGCACCTATAAAAGGCGTGGATTTTTTAAATGATTTTTTCAAGCACCTATATAAGGCGTGGATTTTTTAAATAATTTTTTTCAAGCACCTATATAAGGCGTGGATTTTTAAATATTTTTTTCAAGCACCTATATAAGGCGTGGATTTTTTAAATAATTTTTTCAAGCACCTATATAAGGCGTGGATTTTTTAAATAATTTTTTCAAGCACCTATATAAGGCGTGGATTTTTTAAATAATTTTTTTCAAGCACCTATATAAGGCGTGGATTTTTAAATAATTTTTTTCAAGCACCTATATAAGGCGTGGATTTTTAAATAATTTTTTCAAGCACCTATATAAGGCGTGGATTTTTAAATAATTTTTTTCAAGCACCTATATAAGGCGTGGATTTTTTAAATAATTTTTTTCAAGCCCACCTATAAAAGGCGTGGATTTTTAAATAATTTTTTTCAAGCACCTATATAAGGCGTGGATTTTTAAATAATTTTTTTTAACTGTATTGAATGAATATTAATACCAAACAAATATTCATTAGATATTTCATTTGAATTTATTTCTGCAAATTCAAGTTATATGTATCAATAAAATTTCGATGAAAACAAAACTTAATTTTTATTTCACCAACCGAACTGAATAAATAAAAATTGTATCTTTTTAATATTCATAAATATTTGGGAAACAGCGCTCGAAAAAAAAAACGGAAAGGGAAATGAAAGTGAAATTAATACAACATCTATTGTTGTTGTTTTTGTCAATTTCACAACAGTTTCAGTTAACTGACTCTCACTATTAATGTGTTAAAAAAAAGTTTTTTCAATACTCTCCGAAATATATCAAAAATATTTATTTCACAAAAATTTGAATTTTTGTTCATGGGAATTGAACATGTTGCATGCATGTAGAGGAAGGGTGGCAACATGGTGCAGCATGCTTTCATTTTTTTTCATAATTTTGAAAAATGTCATGCATCAAATTTATAAATTTATGCACTGAAGATATGCTATGCACTGCAATGAATGCCAGCACCCAGCAAATGGGGTTAATTTATGACCAATAAACTGGGTCAAAAAGTGAAACATTAGATTTTTTTAGTATTCGAAAAAAATGAAAACATTTACAAAAAATATTAATTTAGGAAACTAGAGATAAATGGAAAATAAAAACCTTGAAAAAATATTCTTTAATACATCCACGCCTTGTATGGACGGACCCTTGAAAAAATATGCTTTAATAAATCCACGCCTTGTATGGACGGACCCTTGAAAAAATATTCTTTAATAAATCCACGCCTTGTATGGACGGACCCTTGAAAAAATATTCTTTAATAAATCCACGCCTTGTATGGACGGACCCTTGAAAAAATATTCTTTAATAAATCCACGCCTTGTATGGACGGACCCTTGAAAAAATATTCTTTAATAAATCCACGCCTTGTATGGACGGACCCTTGAAAAAAAATATTCTTTAATAAATCCACGCCTTGTATGGACGGACCCTTGAAAAAATATTCTTTAATAAATCCACGCCTTGTATGGGAGCCTTAAAAAATATTTCCAAACCTTCTTCTCCAACAAAAAATGATTTAAAATTCATTTATGATTCAAACTCAATTCCCATTTTACTAAATTGCATATGAATTTAATATATAAAATTAATTTTTTCCATTTCCCAAGTATCATTATCCGTCACAAGTACCCACTCAATTCAACAGTTCTATTAAACATTCATTTAAATATGTAATGTCGTGTTTTTTGTTTCACAAAACTTTCAAGAGCAAAAAGGATTCCCATCGAATGGGATTTCTGAAAACACAAAATTGAGAGAATTATGAACTTTTCTTGCAATTTGAAAAATAAATGAAAACTTAGCAATGAACTTGAACGTCTATGGGATGTGGTGCAGTAACCTTTTTTTACCAGAACTCCAAAGACCACTGAACATGAAATAATGTTAATTTAACTGTAAACATATGCCGTTTACATACCTAACTATTAGTAAAAGGATTTTGAAATTTAGTTAATGTGAAGGCTGACAGGATGGTTGGGTGTTGGGAAGAACGACTGCCTAAAGCTGCTGAGGAATAGATTGCAAACAGAATTCGTACAACTACTAAACAGGTCACGGACCTGCTTAATGTTATGATTGCATTCATCATTTAGAGAGAGAGAAAACAAAAAGAGGAACAGAACTTTAGAGGTAGGTGCCCTACAGCCTAAGGACGTAGGTTTACTGATAATAGTAAAAAATTGAAAAATCCACGCCTAATATAGGCCTTGGAAAAAATTATTAAAAAACTTCACGCCTAATATAGGCCTTGGAAAAAATAATTTAAAAAATCCACGCCTAATATAGGCCTTGGAAAAAATTATTTAAAAAATCCACGCCTAATATAGGCCTTGGAAAAAATTATTTAAAAAATCCACGCCTAATATAGTATTAGTAATCGGTAGTCATAAGTAACATAAGAATGCAACTCTGTTTACAATGCCAATATTTACAACGCTGAAACATAACTTTATGAATTCATAATTTCTAATTTTCTGTTGCGAATAAACCACCGAAGAGAACAGACGTGTTTGTGTTTTATTTATTGTGCATGCCCAACAGGTTATGGGCCCAGGCAGCGACAAAGTTTAAGTGTGTGTGCAAGCAAAAAGAGAAAAAATAAAAAGCAGTGAGCGTGTAGCAGCAGTTTGAAATATCAGAAAAATGAATTCGTTGTACAACATTGCGAAATTGGATGATTCCAATTACGATTCATGGAGTCTGCAAGTGAGAAGTGTCCTGATTCATCAGGATCTGTGGCCAGTGGTTAATGGAGAGTTGGAAAAGCCGAAGCCAACTGCGACGAATGCCAACGAGGTATCAGCATGGAAAATAAAAGATGAGAAAGCCACAGCGACCATAATATTAAGTGCAACACCGGTACAGATTGCGCACATCAAGAACTGTACAACAGCCAAAGAGACATGGGAAACTCTGAAAGATGTGCACCGGCCAAAGGGACCTGTACGAAAGGTGACGTTGTTTAAGCAACTGATACAAATGCGCATGGCAGACGATGAGGATGTACAGGAGTACATATGCAAATTTGTGTCGATTGTGGAAAAACTGGCAGAGACGGGAATAGCCCTACAGGAGGAGCTATACGTCATAATGTTACTAGCGAGTTTGCCCAGGTCATACGATAATTTAGTGGTTGCTCTAGAAGCAAGGGATGAGCTGCCAAAGTTAAGCACCATAAAAATCAAATTGGGCGAGGAATGTGATCGCAGAAAAGTAAGCAACAACAACACAAACAACGAAGAAAATGATGTAAAGATTTTTATGGCACGCACAAACAAAGACAAAAAGGGCAATTATAAGAACAAAAACAACAATGACGCCAAAAATAACGGAGCCAGTAGCGGTACCCAGAGAAAACATCGCAATTTCCATTGTTTCAATTGTGGACGCCCTGGTCACTACGCAGCACAATGTAGAGAGAGAAATTCGAAAGCAGAGAATAAAAGAGAGCCACACAAAGCATTTTCGATGTCGACTGAGAGCACAATCAACAGAGGTGTTTGGTGTGTGGATAGTGGTGCGTCTGCTCATTTGTGCTGCGACAGAAGCATGTTCACAAAGTTCGATGAGCACACAGAAGAGATTTTGCTGGCAGGTAACAACCGCATTCAATCGGCAGGCAAAGGGGAAGTCTACATCGAACGAGTTGGCATAACGCTGAAAGATGTGCTGTTCATACCGTGCTTGCAATGCAATTTCATTTCGGTTGGTAAGGCAGTGAGCAACGGTTGCGTCGTAACATTTACCATCAAGTCTGTAACGATTACCAAGGGCGGTAGTCGAATGCTCGAGGCGAAGAAAAGAGGTAATTTGTTCTTGTATGGTGTTACTAATAGAGAAATGTTTTTTGCATGTAACACAACTGATGACGTCATGAAATGGCACAAGAGGTACGGCCACTTGAATTTCACAAGCCTGAGACAGTTGTCCAACAAAGAGATGGTTGCTGATTTGAAACTGTATGTACCAGAGAACATAAGCTGTACGACTTGTATGCAGAGTAAATGCACAGTTAGGCCGTTTGCAGCATCAGAGAACAGAGCGAGAGAGCTGTTGGAAATTGTGCACTCTGATGTGTGTGGACCAATAAGTGCAGTCTCGTGTGGTGGAGCAAAATACATACTGACGTTCATCGACGACAAAAGCCGATATGTGTGCGTGTACTTCTTAAAGGGTAAAGATGAAGTTCTGCAAAAATTTAAAGAGTACAAAGCAATGGCAGAAAAGCAGTTAGGCAAGAAAATCAAAATTCTGCGCAGCGATAACGGCAGTGAGTATGTGAACAACGCATTCAACAGTTTTTTGAAAGAGCATGGTATCATGAGTAGACCTCGGATTTTTGCATATTTTTTATGCTTTATCCGATTGGACTCAAATTTTGTATTTAGGCGTTTCATGCTTTAATTGATCGATATTTGGGGTCATGTCAAAAATATGCAAAAAATATGCAAAAAATATGCAAAATATATGCAAAAAATATGCAAAATATATGCAAAAAATATGCAAAATATGCAAAAAATATGCAAAATATGCAAAAAATATGCAAAATATGCAAAAAATATGCAAAATATGCAAAAAATATGCAAAATATGCAAAAATATGCAAAATATGCAAAAATATGCAAAATATGCAAAAATATGCAAAATATGCAAAAATATGCAAAATATGCAAAATATATGCAAAATATGCAAAAATATGCAAAATATGCAAAATATGCAAAATATGCAAAAATATGCAAAATATGCAAAATATGCAAAATATATGCAAAATATGCAAAATATGCAAAAATATGCAAAAATATGCAAAATATGCAAAAATATGCAAAATATGCAAAAATATGCAAAATATATGCAAAATATATGCAAAATATGCAAACATATGCAAAATATGCAAAATATGCAAAAATATGCAAAATATGCAAAATATGCAAACATATGCAAAATATGCAAAATATGCAAACATATGCAAAATATGCAAAAATATGCAAACATATGCAAAATATGCAAAAATATGCAAAATATGCAAAAATATGCAAAAATATGCAAAATATGCAAAATATATGCAAAATATGCAAACATATGCAAAAATATGCAAAATATGCAAAAATATGCAAAATATGCAAACATATGCAAAATATGCAAAAATATGCAAAATATGCAAACATATGCAAAATATGCAAAAATATGCAAAATATGCAAACATATGCAAAATATGCAAAAATATGCAAAATATGCAAAAATATGCAAAATATGCAAAACATATGCAAAATATGCAAAATATATGCACGGTATGCTAGATCGCAATATTAAAGATAGAACTTTGAAATTTTGCACATATATTATTATTACTCCTATGATGTTTGGTATTGGAAATGGGATATATCGGTCCACGTTTTAGTATATCGCCATATAACGGTTATATATGTTTGCATGTGTTATACATATATTTAGCAAATTTTTCATAATGCCCCAAAAATCTAACAGTTGAACCATGAAACGCATACATACACAATTAGATTTCTATAGGTTAAAAATAAAGAAAGCACACAAATTCGAAAACTACCCTGAAATTTTATTTTATTTTTTTTTTTTGATTAAAATGATTGCTTATGTGAAATATGTTGCTCATATTTGCACATATTTTGGATATTTTTGCCTATATTTTTCATATTTCTCGCATATCGACCTAGCATACCGTGCATATTTTTTTGCATATTTTGCATATTTTTGCATATTTTGCATATTTTTGCATATTTTGCATATGTTTGCATATTTTGCATATATTTTGCATATATTTTGCATATTTTTGCATATTTTGCATATTTTTGCATATTTTGCATATTTTGCATATGTTTGCATATTTTTGCATATTTTGCATACTTTGCATATTTTTTGCATATTTTGCATTTTTTGCATATATTTTGCATATATTTGCATATTTTTCCATATTTTGCATAGTTTTGCCTATTCTGCATATTTTTGCAAATTTTGCATATTTTTGCATATTTATAGCATATCGACCTAGCATACCGTGCATATTTTTTGCATATATTTTGCATATTTATCGCATATCGACCTAGCATACCGTGCATATTTTTGGCATATTTTGCATATTTTTGCATATTTTAGCATATATTTTGGATATTTTATGCATATATTTTGCATATTTATTGCATATCGACCTAGCATATTTTGCATATTTTTTGCATATTTTGCATATATTTTGCATATTTTTTGCATATTTTGCATATATTTTGCATATTTTGCATATTTTTTGCATATTTTGCATATTTTTTGCATATTTTGCATATTTTTTGCATATCTCGTGCATATGCAAAATATGCAAATATGCAAAAAATAAAAAAATATGAACCCTTCAAATAATTCTAAATCCTTTGAAACGAATTTGTGTCCAATCAGAATTTCGATATCTTCATTATTAAAAAATATGCAAATATGCAAAATCCGAGGTCTAATCATGAGGCAGTTGACTGTACCATACATTCCGCAGCAAAATGGTGTTGCTGAGCGGTTCAACAGAACGTTGGTGGAGATGGCGCGCTGTATGTTGGTGGATAGCGGATTACCACAGAAACTATGGGCAGAAGCAATATACACAGCAGCATACTTGAGGAATAGATCACCAACAAAAGCCTTAGGAGATGTTACTCCGTACGAGATTTGGTTTGAGCGAAAACCAACAGTCAAACACTTGAGAGTTTTTGGAGCAACCGCCATAGCCCTTGACAAGAATCAGCACAGCAAATTTAAGCCAAAAGGAAAAGAATATGTAATGATTGGATATTCTGATACATCAAAGGCATATCGTTTGTATGAGAAGCAAACTGGAAAAATGATTGTAAGCAGGGATGTGTATTTTGTCGAGCCAGAACACAAGCAACACATTGAAGTCGATTTATTGCCCATGCCAGAGCAGCCAGATGAAATTGAGAGCCAGGTCGTACCTGAACAACAAAGAGATGTGAGCGACTATGAGTCAGCCAACGAAAGCGAAAACGACGTAGACAATGTTCCGGAGTCAACAGCTAGAAGAGGACCTGGAAGACCGAAAATTGTGCGAAGTGGTCGAGCAGGTAGACCGTCGAAAATTTACAACACGGTAAATTTCATGTGCACGGAAAATATAAATGTTCCAGAATCGGTTGATGAAGCAATGACAGGCGAGCAGGCACAGTATTGGTGGGATGCGATGGAAACCGAATATCAAGCGCTGATTGACAACGACACGTGGGATCTTGTCCAGCTACCTGAGGGGCAAAAGGCTATTGGTTGCAGATGGGTGTTCGCTTTGAAGAAAAATAAGAATGGTGTCATTGAGCGATTCAAAGCAAGACTGGTAGCAAAAGGATGCGCACAGGTACGAGGTTTAAACTACAACGAGACATTTTCGCCCGTCGTGAGGTATGAGTCAATTAGAATGGTTTTCGCATTGGCAGCAGAATATGAGCTACACCTTCACCAGATCGATGTTTCAACAGCCTACCTAAACAGTGAATTGGATGAAGACGTTTTTATAACACAGCCAGAAAAATTTGTAAACAAGAGGTATCCCAATCACGTGTTAAAACTGAAGAAGGCTTTATATGGTTTGAAACAATCCGGCAGACAGTGGAATCGTAAGCTGAATTCCATATTAAATGAGATTGGATTTTTTGCCTGCAAGAGAGAGCCTTGTGTGTACATTAAAAGAGATGGCAACAACTTAAACATAATTGCGGTGTACGTTGACGATATTCTTATTGGATGCTCAAATTTGAAGGATGTAGAATACATCAAAAAGGAAATATCGAAAAGTGTTCGAATTGTTGACAAAGGACCTGTGAATCATTTCCTGAGTATGGAAATTGAGAGAGATGGCCAAACTGGTTCAATTGCGGTGAGTCAAACGGAAAATATCAAACAGTTGTTGAAACGTTATGGCATGGAAAATTGCAAAGAAATCGCAACGCCGTTGGATCCAAATCATCAGGTAGCATGCAATGACAACAAATGTGGAAAAGCAGATCAATTGGTTTACCAATCACTTATGGGATCACTAATGTACTTGGGTATATGTACCAGGCCAGATATTGTGCATTCGGTGTCCAAATTATCACAGAGGAATTGTGATCCACATTCAGAGCACTTAGCAGCAGCAAAGAGAGTGTTGAGATACCTAAAGAAAACGATGAATGTGCAACTCAGGTATGAGAAAACTGGCGAGCCAATAAAATGTTATGTTGATGCTGATTGGGGTGGCGACTCAACAGATCGAAAATCGTACACAGGCTACACATTTATTTTGGCAGGAGGAGCAATTTCGTGGGAAAGCAAGAAGCAACAGTCCGTGGCATTATCCAGTACAGAGGCCGAGTATATGGCATTATCCGCAGCGGCAAAAGAAGCAACGTTTATGAGCGGATTGTTAAATGAGATACTACAACAAGAAGTTACAGGTATCGAAATACAAAGCGACCATAATAAGGCGTGGATCATTTAAAGAATATTTTTTAAGGACCATCATAAGGCGTGGATTTTTTAAAGAATATTTTTTAAGGACCATCATAAGGCGGATCATCATAATATACCCAAACTGGAGAAGGTTATCATATAGTCGGCCCCGTCCGACTTTCTTTACTCGTTAAAAGAATATTTTCTCAAGGACCACTGCAAGGCGTGGATTTTTTAAAAAATATTTTCTCAAGGACCACTACTATATTTTCCCAAGGACCACTACAAGGCGTCGATTTTTTGAAGAATATTTTTAAGGACCACTACAAGGCGTGGATTTATTAAAGAATATTTTTTAAGGACCATCACAAGACGTGGATTTTTTAAGGAATATTTTTTAAAGACTTTCATAAGGCGTGGATTTTTTAAATAATATACCCAAACTGGTGAAGGTGTTGATTTTTTAAAGAATATTTTTTCAGGTTGCTTTCTCAAGGACCAGTTTGTGATGGGCAAACTGTTTGAGAGCCCTATTTATCAATTTACCAAACATATTTTCCTATTTCCTTTCCAGTAACCGAATCTCATATAACTTTTCTAAATGAACAGGAAATTGAAAACCCATAATACATTGTCGTTTATAGCAATAAAGCACTAAATTAAGTTAAATCAATTTGTTGCAAATAAACCTTAAACTCATCTTGAACTTTCTTTTACCACAGATTTAAATGTATATTCTCGAATGTGTAAATGAATCACAGTCAAAGTAAAACTCCTATAAATGTCAAAAGAATTTACTTTTTTGTACAAAAATTATCCGCAAACGTTTTCTATTAAACTTACACGCCTATATGAATGCAAAATTGTGTAAAAAAATATTCTTTAAAAAATCCACGCCTATATGAGCCTTGAAAAAATATTCTTTAAAAAATCCACGCCTATATGAGCCTTGAAAAAATATTCTTTAAAAAATCCACGCCTATATGAGCCTTGAAAAAATATTCTTTAAAAAATCCACGCCTATATGAGCCTTGAAAAAATATTCTTTAAAAAATCCACGCCTATATGAGCCTTGAAAAAATATTCTTTAAAAAATCCACGCCTATATGAGCCTTGAAAAAATATTCTTTAAAAAATCCACGCCTATATGAGCCTTGAAAAAATATTCTTTAAAAAATCCACGCCTATATGAGCCTTGAAAAAATATTCTTTAAAAAATCCACGCCTATATGAGCCTTGAAAAAATATTCTTTAAAAAATCCACGCCTATATGAGCCTTGAAAAAATATTCTTTAAAAAATCCACGCCTATATGAGCCTTGAAAAAATATTCTTTAAAAAATCCACGCCTATATGAGCCTTGAAAAAATATTCTTTAAAAAATCCACGCCTATATGAGCCTTGAAAAAATATTCTTTAAAAAATCCACGCCTATATGAGCCTTGAAAAAATATTCTTTAAAAAATCCACGCCTATATGAGCCTTGAAAAAATATTCTTTAAAAAATCCACGCCTATATGAGCCTTGAAAAAATATTCTTTAAAAAATCCACGCCTATATGAGCCTTGAAAAAATATTCTTTAAAAAATCCACGCCTATATGAGCCTTGAAAAAATATTCTTTAAAAAATCCACGCCTATATGAGCCTTGAAAAAATATTCTTTAAAAAATCCACGCCTATATGAGCCTTGAAAAAATATTCTTTAAAAAATCCACGCCTATATGAGCCTTGAAAAAATATTCTTTAAAAAATCCACGCCTATATGAGCCTTGAAAAAATATTCTTTAAAAAATCCACGCCTATATGAGCCTTGAAAAAATATTCTTTAAAAAATCCACGCCTATATGAGCCTTGAAAAAATATTCTTTAAAAAATCCACGCCTATATGAGCCTTGAAAAAATATTCTTTAAAAAATCCACGCCTATATGAGCCTTGAAAAAATATTCTTTAAAAAATCCACGCCTATATGAGCCTTGAAAAAATATTCTTTAAAAAATCCACGCCTATATGAGCCTTGAAAAAATATTCTTTAAAAAATCCACGCCTATATGAGCCTTGAAAAAATATTCTTTAAAAAATCCACGCCTATATGAGCCTTGAAAAAATATTCTTTAAAAAATCCACGCCTATATGAGCCTTGAAAAAATATTCTTTAAAAAATCCACGCCTATATGAGCCTTGAAAAAATATTCTTTAAAAAATCCACGCCTATATGAGCCTTGAAAAAATATTCTTTAAAAAATCCACGCCTATATGAGTGGCGACGCCGTTTTCTGTATATTTTTGAATATGAACGGAAATATTCAAGTGGTGGTGCTGCTGCTGCCGAAAACTCTTGCTGAAATAATGGTATTTTGCATATGCCATGCTTTGCTGTGAGAGTAGGGTTGGATAGTGACGTCAAAAAGGATGCATTGCAAAGTTTATTTCATGGTTTCAAGCGATTTTATCCAAAATTTTGCCATAGCAATTGGGACGGTTAAGTGCTGAGATGCCAAAGGCAAATGAAAAATTTTTTGTTGAAAGTTAACGGATTGTTGTTTTTAACCGAAATATGTATATGGTAATACGTAATACAGATAAGAATAAAAATGTGAAAATTCTGTACAAGAAAGTAGGTTGACAGAGACGACCATGGAAACCCCCACGCAACTACCGATCAATTTGAAGCCAATATTTTAATAGAATTCAAGAATGTGAGGAATATTACAAAGAATTTATATGCTCTAATGGAAATGCTTTAATAAATTTCAATATCTATATTTGTTGGCTTAGTGACAAAAATCAATATTCAGAGCAGAGCTTAGAAAAACCTGCAGGAATTCGAGTAGAAAGTGAAACTCGGTATATCGGTTCTTGTTTTGTAGTAATCTCCATATAACTCCAACCAATTGGGGGTCCCATTGGATGGAAAATCTTCCTACCAGAAACATCAATATCGGTCCACAACATGGTGTAGTTCCATTTTTAGATATTTATACACATCACCACAATGTGGTACTGGATAATATGTCTTTGTGCATGGTTCCATGGTTCCTTTTGAGAATATGCAATTTATGCATGTCCGTTTGTCTGTTGATGTTAAATTGCAAACAAAGTACAGGTAGCATTTTTGATTCGAATTGGATGAAATTTGACACAACTCATTTATTTGACCCAAGGACGAACCCTATTGAACTTGGGAAACATCGGTTCAGATTTAGATATAGCTCACATATATAGTTTGGTACGATTTAATGTAAATGGTGCACCAATGTCCATATACATCTTTCGATTTACACGAAATTTAATATAGCCTACTGAATGGAGTCTAGAATGATTTGTGTTAAGTTTCCTGAAAATTTAGATATAGCTGCCATATATAGTTTCGCCCGATTTAAGGTAAATGGTGCACCAAAGTCCCTAAAAATCCCTTTAAGTTTTTATTATGATCAAAGACGATGGCTATAATTTACGATGATGATCCGATAATATTTCGGGGTAGATAACTTTATTTTCTCTGGTTTTCTAGTAGCTCTAGACGTCACAATTATCAGCCGTATGTCACAAATTTTTATTGATCCTCAGAAACATGGTGCTCAGTAGTAGTTGTGTAGATTATCATACATTATACTATAATGCTCCGCTCACTAGTTTTTTTTATCGGATTCTTGGTTGGTTAAATGTATCTATGCAGAAAATATTTTATAAAGTATCATAAGCATCTTATAAAGGTTTCCGCCTATTTTGGCATGTTGAGGGTTATTCGGTCCTTTTTTCCGTCCCTCTGACACCATAAACCCAAATTTTATACCCTTCACCACACTGTGGTACAGGGTATTATGTCTTTGTGCATATGTTTGTAACAGGCAAAAGGAAACGAGATCGACACATGGTTCCTTTTGAGAATATGCATAGAATCACTTTTTAAGTCGATTTTGGCATGTCCGTCTGTCCGTCCATCCATGTATTTTTGTTAACAAAGTACAGGTCGAATTTGTGATCCGATTTGAATGAAATTTGGCACAGTTATTTGGCTCAAGGACGAACCCTATTGAAATTGGGAAAAATCGGTCCAGATTTAGACATAGCTCCCATATATATTTTCGTCTGAATTTATGTAAATGGTGCACCAAAGTCAATATATATCTTTCGATTTGCACGAAATTTGACATAGCGTACTGAATTGGTACTAGAATGATGTGTGCAAAGTTTCGGGACAATCGGTTCAGATTTAGATATAGCTCCCATATATATTTTCGTCCGAATTTATGTAAATGGTACACCAAAGTCAATATATATCTTTCGATTTTCACGAAATTTGGCATAGCATACTGAATTAAGTCTAGAATGATGTTGCTAAGCTTCGTGAAAAGATCCATAGCTAGGCCGATTGACACAACGTACTGATGTAATATAAATTAGTCTCTGGCAAGTTTCCCTCAAATCGGTTCAGATATATTCTACATATGTTAGGATAGATATGTAGAATATACCCAACGTGGTGAAGGTTATCATGTATTCGGCCTAGTCTGACTTTACTACTTTCCTTACTGGTTATATTAACTTTTGTGCGGAAAATTAGAAAATTTGTATTCTATAGCGTGTATATTTACTCCTGAAGAACATAGACCAGATAACAGTATATCCAAGAGGAGTGGTTGATCTTTAAATTGATACCAATTATATTGGTGTATGTGGGTGTTATACGTAAATACTTACAAGGATCTATCTATTTATACCCTACACAACTATGTTGTCATAATATTATAGATTTGTGTAGCACCAAGAGTTTGTAAGGACGTGAAATATTGATCTTAGACCCACTTATAATTATGCCGATCGACATAAAACTAGCTGAGTCGATCTAGACATGTGTGTTTTCCCGCTTTTCAGTATAATTTGTAAACACGATACAGACCACAGTAATGGACAAATTTTGCATGTAGGATGGGTTCTGCCCAATGAAGACCCCTATAGTTTTTGGTAAAGATAGGTAAATATTTAGGGGATGATATGGAAATGCCCAAACATCGCGCATTTTTACATGAAGAAGGAGATCGGATCAAAGAATAAGCATGTCTGCTTTAACAAAGATCGGTCAATGTTTAACGGGTCAAATGGCGTATATATTTACTCCTGAAGGACATGGAACCGAGAATTTGATAGTATATTCAAGAAAAGTGGTTGGCCCTTAAACTGATACCAATTATATTGATGGATGTACTTGTATGTGGGAGTTATACTTAAATATTTACAGGTGCTTACATATTGAGATATTATTTAGTAACCCATAATCACACTAAAGGACGGAAATATAGCGCTGATCGCTTTGAAAATTTCCATGAGGATTCAGGTATGGCCAAGGACAACTCCTATAAATTTCGGTGATAATCAGATATTAATATTGTGATTAAGTGGACCGAAAACTTAATTTTTTGTGTTTTTTCGAGTCGATCTCTGGGCCACAATTGAAAGCCGAACAGCACAACCCAACCCACGTTGAATTAGAAGGGCTGTACTGAACATAAGAAATATTTGTTGACCTCTAGTCGGTCAAGAAATGTGCAAATATCGTGAAATATTGCCCAAGCTCAGAATATGGAATCACACAAAGTTAGATTTTGGTGGAAATTGTGTAGGATATCATATGTTCGGTCCCGTCCGACTATACTGCTCCGCTCACAGGTTTGATATTGATTACTATTACCACTACCACCCTAGAAGGCGCAAATATACCACTGATAACTTTCAAATTGTACATTAAGTTCTTATTATGGCTTCTGACAATGCCTATGTCATAAATTTCCCCTGGGGAAGGCGATCTGATCAACTGATGTCAATGGCTGTCATAAAGGTTAGAGGACCAAATGAACCTCAACTGTTTTGTGTTAAGTAACAAAATTTGGATCTTATGGTGTAACTTTTTACTCGTGGAAAATGCGATTCGGAAAAAGAGGAGCTAATGACCTCTAATTGGCGAAAAGAGTGCAAATATCGCGAAATATTACCAATCTCGGAATATTACCAATCTCAGCGGTAGTTGTGTAGATTGTCATATGGTACGCTCCATACTATATACTCTACTGCTCCGCTCACTAACTACACTCTTAACCACACTGTGGTACAGGTTTGTAAAAGGCAAAAGGAATCGAAATAGACTCATGGTTGCTTTTAGGAATATGCATAGAATCACTTTCTTTGTCGATTACCGTCTGTCCCTGTCACAGTTCACTTATTTGGCTATGCCAAATTTCGTGCAAATCGAAGGATATGTAGGGGCTTTGTTGCACCATTTACATAAAATCGGACGAAAATATATATGGGAGCTTTATCTAAATCTGAACCGATTTTCACGAAATTTAACACACATCGTTCTAGACTTAGTTCAGTACGCTGTGCAAAATTTCGTGCAAATCGAAGGATATGTTGGGACTTTTGTGCACGATTTACCTAAAATCGGACGAAAATATATATTGGAAAATAACAAACAAATATAAATAGGTCATCCGTTGGGCTATGTCTGTAATTCTAGAAAACGCAACTGCGTAATTCTATGCTCAATTTTGTAAGTTGTGCAAAAATTGATGTCAAACTGACTAACAATTTACTTGAAATCGGGCGAAAATATATATGGAAGCTCTATCCAAATATTAAGCAATTTCAAAAAAAAAAACTTGTCACAGGTTAGGTTATACTAATTTCAGAACGTTTTGTTCCTATCAGCCTATTGGTTCCTTGGTGCGTCAATTACTTAAAGTAAATCTATATTAAAAGGGAGCTATATCTAAATCTGGACCGATTTTCACGAAACAAGGCAGACATAACTCTAGGCTCAATTCAGTACGTTATGCCAAATTTCGTGCAAATCGAAGGATATATAGGGACATTAGTGCACCAATTATATGAAATCGGACGAAACTATATATGGGAGCTATATCTAAATCAGAACCGATTTTCACGAAACGTGGCAGACATCATTCTAGGCTCAATTCAGTACGTTACGCCAAATTTCGTGCAAATCGAAAGATATATAGGGACTTTTGGGGCACCATTTACATGAAATCGGACGAAACTATATATGGGAGCTATATCTAAATCTGGACCGATTTTCTCGAAACTTGACAGACATCACTCTAGGCTTAATTCAGTATGTTATGCCAAATTTCGTCCAAATCGAAGGATATATAGGGACTTTGGTGCACCATTTATATGAAATCGGGCGAAACTATATATGGGAACTATATCTAAATCAGGACCGATTTTCACGAAACTTGGCAGACATCATTCTAGGCTCAATTCAGTACGTTATGCCAAATTTCGTGCAAATCGAAAGATATATAGGGACTTTGGGGCACCATTTACATGAAATCGGGCGAAACTATATATGGGAGCTATATCTAAATCTGGACCGATTTTCTCGAAACTTCGCAGACATCACTCTAGGCTCAATTCACTACGTTATGCCAAATTTCGTACAAATCGAAAGATATATAGGGACTTTGGGGCACCATTTACATGAAATCGGACGAAACTATATATGGGAGCTATATCTAAATCTGGACCGATTTTCTCGAAACTTGGCATACATCATTATAGACCTAAATGATTAGGCTGTACCAAATTTCGTGCAAATCGAAAGATAAATAGGGACCGTTTACATTAAATCGGTAAAATATATATATGGGAGCTATATATAAATCTGAACCGATTTTCCCCAATTTCAATAGGGTTCGTCCTTGGGCCGAATAAGTGACCTATGCCAAATTTCATCCAATTCGGATCATAAATGCGACCTGTACTTTGTTTACAATTTAACATGCACAGACAGACAGACAGACGGACAGACGGACATGCATAAATCGACTTAGGAAGTGATTCTATGCATATTCTCAAAAGGAACCATGTGTCTATCTCGTTTCCTTTTGCCTGTTACAAACATATGCACAAAGACATAATACCCTGTACCACAGCGGGCTGAAGGGTATAAAAATTACATTAAATTCGGTTGAAAACCCTTCCCAACAACCCGAAAATACAGGACATAGGAGGGGTATTATTATGTGGGGGCTTCACCGAAACATGGGTTAATATGTAGGAAGGTTCGATATACATTGAGGTTCCAAACTACCATTACATACATGTATTGCCACTAGAATATATACCAAACCATGGACCGATATACCTCATTTGCAATACCAAACATACTAGAAGTATCAGTAATGTCTGTGCAAACATTCAGCGCTCCATCATAATTATTGCGAACTCTATCAAGATTTCAACAGACAGACGGACATGGCAAAATCGTCATAGATTTTTATTCTGATCAAAAATATATTGGGTGTTCGTTTAATATTTTTTATACGTTACAAATAAAATGACAAATTTAGTATGTCTGTCCCCCCCATGAAATAGATTTGAATTACAATAACTATATTCAACAAAATATACATATAATATTAATAGTCATCATTACACACACACACATAAAAATATGAAAGAGGGTTTAGTTCAAATTTAAATATTTTTCCCATAATAATACTAAAAATTTCTTGTCTCCCTGGCAACTCCTTTGCACACAACGATATTTGTTTCCCCTAAAAAAGCAAAAATAAATAAATATTAAACAAATCCATGCATATGTGTACCCCGATCCGTACACCAGCTATGGCCAGAATATGTCTGCATTGGCATATTTTGTTATGCCACATTCGGATGAATACAAAAATATGGGTACAAACTGTCATGCACACAAATACACATGCTGATACTCACCCAAAAAAAAAAAAAAAATATATATATATATATAGATGTCGACATGTTTGCTAGATGTCAGTAGTTTTGCCGAAAAATTAAAGTTTTGTTTGTTTTTAATTAAAATTGCAGCCAGAATAATGCTCTCTTTCAAAACTAACTGCTACTGCGAAGTTGTTCACAGAGTTAGTAGCTTCTATTATTTTTTTGCGTTTTTTGAGTTTACCCTCCCATTTACACACGCACACATAGATGCGGCGACATCCTTTTATGTGTTCATATACAAACAAGTAGTGTATACCCATAGCCATATCCATTTGTTGGGTACAATGTGGTGCTGCTCATGAAGGTTGTGATCCCAATGTGTGTATGAAGACAGAAAAAAATTAGAAAATAAAAAAAGAATCACACACACACATATATTCATTCATTACCAAAAAGCGGAAACGAACAAAGGCAAATAGTAAACGAAATCGAAAAAAAAATATGAGAGGAAGGATGACAAAACAAAGCGGAAGGTTTGCGTTTGCAATAATATCTGCTGCTTCACTGAATGACAAGGATATGCACAGTTCACGTTACGTTCGGTTTGCACGCTAACAAAATTTAGTGGCATTTGTTTTATAATCGTTGATTTTTGGCATATAGTAATACTCACATAATGTTGGCGAAATAAATAGAAAGACAAAGTAGAGAGAGAGAGGTAGAAAAAGTAAAAAAAGCTTTTAGTTTGCCATTACTATTACCACAATCGGCGGATATCACACAAAGTCATAAGTAAATGCTAATATTTGCAATATTATCAAAAAAGGCTTTGATGGCAGAATGCGGACGAAGTTTTGGGTAAAACAAAAGATTTATATTTATCGCATTATTTTTCATAATTTTACAAACAAATTATAGTTTGGCGATTATTTCGAATTATTAAAGAATATTTTTCAAGGGCCAACTGAGGCGTGGATTTATTAAATAATATTTCTCAAGGGCCAACTGAGGCGTGGATTTATTAAAGAATATTTCTTGAGGGTCTGAAAGAGACGTGGATTTATTAAAGAATATTTCTTGAGGACCACTACAAGGCGTGGATTTATTAAAAAATATTTCTTGGGGACCACTAAAAGGCGTGGATTTATTAAATAATATTTCTTGAGGACCACTACATGGCGTGGATTTATTAAATAATCTTTCTTGAGGACCACTACAAGGCGTGGATTTATTAAATAATATTTCTTGAGGACCACTACAAGGCGTGGATCTCTATACTCTTCACAACACTGTGGTACAGGGTATTAAGTCTTTTTTATAACAGGCTAAAGGAATCGAGATAGACCCATGTTTCCTTGTGATAATATGCATAGAATCACTTTCTAAGTCGATTAACGCATGTCCTGTCCTGTCTGTCCATGTTAAATTGTAAACAAGTGGAAATGCGTTAAGTTCGGCCGGGCCGAACTTTGGATACCCTCCTTGAAATGAAAATATAGGAAACATACCAAAAAATGGACCTATACCGACATTTCTACAAACCGATTATGTAAACAATAATTTTTAATAGAAACTTATACCCTCAGCCTTATGGCTAATTAGTGTGTATACACTTTCACACGGTGAAAACGTGTTTTATCGACATATTGGTTCTAGACCCCATGTTTCTTCGGACCAAATCCGTTTCAGAAGAATTTGAATTCATCCCATCTTGTTATGTCTTCCATACTTAGTTCAAGTCCGAATTTGGGGAATATCCGTCCATGCCTTCTGGTACCTCCCACACAGGGGCTACGGCTAAGCCTAAATGCGGGCTAAGCCTAAATGCGGGCTATAGAACCGTACGTTCTAGTTTTTTATCTCGATATCCTTCGCAGGTGAAATGATTACAACCGAGTGTTAGAACCAAACCAAAAACGCGGAAAAATCTGATAATTATATTAATATAAAAAATGTGGTTATATGGGGACTACGCCTAAAAGGGGTTGACTATTAATAATTTTTGGTAGGGAGATTTGTTTCCATATACGGCTACAAAATACCACATTTCAGTGATTTCGGTTGAAAAACGCGCTCAAGAACCTCAAAATGCAGAAATTTGGGGGTACCTTTATATGGGGGCTACCAAAAAAAAAATGGACTTAAATTTATAATTGTTAGTGGAGATATTTGGTACCCAATAAGAACCTAATATACCAAATTTCAGCGAATTCGGTTGAAAAACGCGCTCAAGAACCCCAAATACCGAAAAATGGGGGTACCCTTACATGGGGGGCCACCAGAAAAAATGGACCTATATTCATAATTTTTAGAACTCACAGTACTAAATTACAGCCAATTCGATGGAAAAATACGACTAAAACCCCCAATAAACTGAAAATTAGGAGGTACCGTTATATGGGGGCTACCAGAAAAAGTGGACCTTTATTTATAATTTTTTGTGGCGACATTTAGTACCCAAGAAGAACCCAATGTACCAAATTTCAGCGAATTCGGTTCAAAAACCCGCTCATGAACCCCAAAATACCGAAAATTTGGGGGTACCCTTTTATGGGAGCTATGCCTAAACGTGGACCGATATATCCCATCTTCGAACTTGACCTGCCTGCAGACAAAAGACAACCCTATGCTAAATTTCAGCACCCTATCTAAATTCCTTCGGAAGATAGCGTGATTACAACAGACGGACAGACGGACGGACATGGCTAGATCGTCTTAGAATTTTACCCTGATCAAGAATATATGTACTTTATAGGGTCGGAAATGAATATTTCGGTGAGTTACAAACGGAATGACAAAATTAATAAACCCTCCATACCATGGTGGAGGGTATAACAAGGTACTGGTCGCATTTATGATTCGAATTGGATGAAATTTGGCACAGCTCATTTCTTTGGCCCAAGAGCGAACCCCATTTAAATTGGGAAAAATCGGTTCAGATTTAGATATAGCTCCCATACATATTTTCGTCCGATTTATGGTAAATGGTGCACCAAATTCCCTTAAAATCTTTCGATTTGCACGACATTTGGCACAGCGTACTAAGTAAAGCCTAGAATGATGTGTTCTGAGTTTCGTAAGAATCGGTTCAGATTCAGATATAGCTCCCATATATATATTTTCTTCCGATTTACGGTAAAAGGTGCACCAAAGTCCCTAAATATTATTCGATTTGCTCGAAATTTGTTTCGTGAAATCAGTTCAGATTTAGATATAGCTCCTATATATATTTCCGGTCCGATTTACGGTAAATGGTGCACCAAAGACTCTAAATATATTTCGATTTGCACGAAATTTGGAACAGCGTACTGAATTAAGCCTAGACTGATGTGTGCTAAGTTTCGTGAAAATGGGTTCAGATTCAGATATAGCTCCCATATATATTTTCGAAAGACCCTATATATTCTTCGATATGCACGAAATTTAGCATAGTTTTGTAAAATCGGTTTTGATTTAGGTATAGCCCTATAATATATTTCGTCCGATTTAATGTAAATGTCCGAATATAGTTTTCGATTTGCACGAAATTTCGCATAGCGTACTGAATTGAGTCTAGAATGATGTGAATGATGATTAGACATTGCTCCCATATATATTTTCGTTCGATTCTACATAAATGGTGCACAAAACTCCTAATGTGTGTCCGAATAACATGAGATTTTGCACAACGTATCAAATTGAGACTTGAATGACGTTATTGGGTTTTGTTGAAATTGGTGTAGATGCAGCCATAGCTTCCATATGTATTTCGAACGGGTGTCTGATTGAAATTAAATTTTTAAAGTGCGGCGCACCGAATAGTTTGTATCAATTTTGCTCTAAATCGTTTTCCATAAATGGTAAGCAGACGACTCTAAATCTGTATGAAATTAAATTTATCATAGGTTGCGGAAATACATGAATATGTTCCTTCGAGGGAACATTGAAATACAATTGTAAGGATACATATGTACAATATACCCAAAGTGGTGAAGGGTATCATACAGTCGTCTCAGTCCCACTTTACTACTTTCCTTACTGGTTAAAAGAATATTTTTTCTAGCATCACTACAAGGCGTGGATTTATTAAAGAATAAGGCAAGGCTTCATAACTATTTTGCAAATTTGAAGACCTCTTCGCAAATTCATTAAGGAAACAATTTTAAACTCCTTCGTTCTATCATTGATTTCCGTAACTCTTCTGTTCGTTATATTAATGTGGGTGTGTGTGCTACATATTGCTGATTTAAGTCAATCATCAGATTTTGTTTTCGTGACATTTTCATCTGTTATATATTGATAACAAACTACATACAATACAATACGATTACCGCACATACACAGAAACACACTCATATTCACCCACTCTAAAATGGAACTACAGTGTCTAAGTAAAATGTTCAAAAGCTACGTTCACAGCATAGCTGCTTAGTGCAGATCACAGCATAGCTGCTTAGTTGGCAAAATCGGTTGTCGTTGTTGTTGGCGGTGGCAGCTTCGACGAAGGTGATGATGTTGTTGGTTTACATTGGTTATGTTGCCTGCTCTAAATGCTATTTACAGATTTTGTTGTCTGCACTCGAACGCTTCGATAAATTTGATGAGATTTCTTTTTTACATTGTAATAAATTTTTTTTTCGAAGGGTTTGGATTTTTTCCACTGCCTTTCTTTAGTTTCGTTCATTCGTTTGTTTGTTGCCATTTCTCCATAAGCTGGCATCATTTGATGTGAAACAACAACAGGAACAAAAAAATAAAAATGTTCAAACATTTCTCATTCTTTCAACTGAGTTTTTTGTGGGCTATATGGAGGGAGAGGGTCCGGGTGGGTGTGTGAGTGTAGAACTATTTCTCGTCGTACTTTATATCCATGTTGTTGTGAGTGACATCCACTGGCTGGTTTATCGTCAAGTAGGTGTAGCTATTGCATTTATATTCCTCTTACCGCTCACCATACCCACACACCTTCCATCAGTCCAACCAACCTTCAATCGGCATTTCCTTTTCCTGCCTGCCAGCCAGCCAGCTAGCAACCAACCATACAACATAGCCAAGAACGGAAATGTAGCATTGTGTTACCTGTAATAAACTCTTAAATCAATATAAGTGCAAAAATACATTCACCGAAGCAGTATTTCTCTCCATTTCAGATATCCTCAACTGAATCTAACGAATAGTACAGAAGAGGAAGCATAGCAGCCATATGGCGATATATATCTGTTTCTGTAACTTTATCTATATTTATATATCTGCTAGAGAATGCATAGACACACACACACAGCTTTCTGGGAAATGGCACTCTGCTTCAGTGTTTTGAGTTTCTACCTTCAGATCCGCTTCTCTATGCTTTGGTGTAGTTTTTTTGCTCACCTTTATTTTTGCTATTGGCATTAAAAGTATATTTGTTCCGCTTGGCATATTATTTCAATTATTTTGATCATATTTGCTTTTTAACAACATTTTCTACATTTTTGATTTCTCATCTCTCTTGTCGAACACCTTTCATTCTTTTGTACTTCGCACACTTGGTTGTTGGATGGTCTCTACCTCTGCTTCGTGTGTTTTTTGTTATGGCCAGTAGATATTTTATTTATAACAGCATCGACATCATCCTCTTCATGTACTTTTCTCTTCTTCTGCTTCATTTTTATTGGCTGGAGTAATGTAATTTTGTTCGGTGTAACATCTTTGATTGATTTAAATTTATACCATTTGCGTTGATTTTTCCATCGAAATGTCGTTAAGATGCTGCAGATTGAGTTGACATTTTGTGTGTGTCATAATTTTCTTAATTTGTATCAGATGCGATGTGATAATCACATCACATATTGAGACCTAAATGATAAATGAGTTGAGGTCAACGAAATGGAAATTGTTAATAAAGCGATATTTTATTTATGGTACGATTTGACCTATATTTCATTGGAAGCAAAAGAATAATCAAGCTTTAATAGTGTAGACGATTTCTAAATAGCAGGAATATTATTCAAAATATTCTTCGAAATATTCTTTATAAAATCCACGACTTGTAGAGGTCCTTAGAAATATTCTTTAAAAAATCCACGTCTTGTAGAGGTCCTTAGAAATATTCTTTATAAAATCCACGACTTGTAGAGGTCCTTAGAAATATTCTTTAAAAAATCCACGTCTTGTAGAGGTCCTTAGAAATATTCTTTATAAAATCCACGCCTTGTAGAGGTCCTTAGAAATATTCTTTATAAAATCCACGACTTGTAGAGGTCCTTAGAAATATTCATTATAAAATCCACGCCTTGTAGAGGTCCTTAGAAATATTCCTTATAAAATCCACGCCTTGTAGAGGTCCTTAGAAATATTCTTTAAAAAATCCACGCCTTGTAGAAGTCCTTAGAAATATTCTTTAAAAAATCCACGCCTTGTAGAGGTCCTTTAGAAATATTCTTTAAAAAATCCACGCCTTGTTTGTGTGCCTTGTAGAGGTCCTTAAGAAATATTCTTTAAAAAAATCCACGCCTTGTAGAGGTCCTTAAGAAATATTCTTTAAAAAAATCCACGCCTTGTAGAGGTCCTTAAGAAATATTCTTTAAAAAAATCCACGCCTTTTAGAGGTCCTTAAGAAATATTCTTTAAAAAAATCCACGCCTTGTAGAGGTCCTTAAGAAATATTCATTATAAAATCCACGCCTTGTAGAGGTCCTTAAGAAATATTCTTTATAAAATCCACGCCTTGTAATGGTCCTTAAGAAATATTCTTTAATAAATCCACACCTTGTAGAGGCCCTTAAGAAATATTCTTTAATAAATCCACGCTTTGTAGAGGTCCTTAGAAATATTCTTTATAAAATCCACACCATCTAGAGGTCCTTAGAAATATTCTTTAAAAAACCCACGACTTGTAGAGGTCCTTAGAAATATTCTTTTTAAAATCCACGCCTTGTAGAGGTCCTTAGAAATATTCTTTATAAAATCCACGCCTTGTAGAGGTCCTTAGAAATATTGTTTATAAAATCCACGCCTTGTAGAGGTCCTTAGAAATATTCTTTATAAAATCCACGCCTTATAGAGGTCCCTAAAAATATTGCTTAGACAATCCACGCCTTATAGAGGTCCCTAAAAATATTGCTTAGACAATCCACGCCTTATAGAGGTCCCTAAAAATATTGCTTAGACAATCCACGCCTTATAGAGGTCCCTAAAAATATTGCTTAGACAATCCCTTAGACAATCCACGCCTTATAGAGGTCCTTAGGAATATTCCTTAAAAAATCCACGCCTTGTAGAGGTCCTTAGAAATATTCTTTGTTAAATCCACGCCTTGTAGTGGTTCTTAAGAAATATTCTTTAAAAAATCCACGCCTTGTAGAGGTCCTTAGAAATATTCTTTAATAAATCCACGCCTTGTAGGGGTCTTTGAAAACTTATTCTTTGAAAAATGATTCTTAAAAAAACACTCCTTGTAGTAGTCCTTTAAATGAAACAAATATTCAATTGATTGTTTTGAATGTTGACATATGTCAGCCTTAACCTCTGTAGGTTTCTGAATGTTTCAATCATTCCTTTTATGCTTCCAAAAACTCTATTTCCCCCCTCTTAACAAAAAAACACACATCTCCCCACTTGAACTACATAACCCAAATGACAGACCGATAACAAGGATATTTAGGATTTATCAAACAACAATTTTTTGTTACATTCCTTCTTCCTCTTAATGTTGTTGTTGCAGTTGTTCACACGATTGAGAATCTGGACTTATAGTGAGATTTATGTGTCTCTGTTATTTGTTGTTTGTGCTTTCCTGTTTTCCGTGCCGTAGAATAATTAAAAAAAAAAAAAGCAACAAAAAAAAACAAGACACAAATAAATTTACATTGGCATCAACTCTGACGCACACATGACGACACAGAATCAGACAAGGAAACACATCGGCACACAAACACAGCTACAAACCTATTTACACACACTTTCAAACTCAATAATCAATTTCATGTCACGTAATTTTGGCCAAAGAATGAAATCATTTTCGTTTAGTGTTGAAGCGATAAAACAGTAACAACAAAAACAGCATCAAGGAAGAAAAATACGAATACGACATTGTTGTACAAGCATTTCGTTTAACTAGCCATATATCAATGAGAGACATATATACATACACACATATGTGTGTATGCCTGTATATATGAAAGAAATAACTATCATACGTCACATCAGTTATTGAAGACATTTATGTTGGAGTTTTCGTGAGTATATTTATACCCTTCACCACACTGTGGTGAAGTACAGATCCAATTTATGATCCGATTTGGATGCATTTTGGCACAAGTCACTTAATAGGCCCAAGGACAAACCCTATTGAAATTGGAGAAAATCGGTTCAGATTTAGATATAGCTCCCATATATATGTTCGTTCGATTTTAACTTATTGATGCACCAAACTGCCAATAGTGATCCGATTGAGAAACAATTTTGCACAGAGTACTGAATTAGGTCCCGACTGTTGGAATTAGGTCCCGACATTTTGTTGGAATCGGTTCAGATTTAGATATAGCTGCTATATATCGTTTCGTCCCATTTTATGTAAATGAAGCTCCATACTGCCAATATTTATCCGATTGAGACAAAATTTTGCACAGCGTACTAAATTAGGTCATGATTGATGAATACGAAGTTTTGTTGAAATCGGGTCAGATTTAGATATAACTCCCATATATAGTATCGTCCGATTTAATGTAAATAGTTCACCAAACGTCTAATGTTGGTACGATTGAAGCAAAATTTTGCACAGCGTACTAGATTAGGTCCCGACTGATGAATGCGAAATTTTGTTGGAATCGGTTCAGATTTATATATAGCTGCCATATACAGTTTCGTCCGATTTTATGTAAATGGAGCACCATACTGCCAATATTTATCCGATTGAGACAAAATTTTACACAGCGTACTAAATTAGGTCATTGATGAATGCGAAGTTTAGTTGAAATCGGTTCAGTTTGAAGACGGTCCACCCCTGTTAATTCTCAAATAGAATGTTAGATTTGAAGCAAACTTTGATCAAACGTCCGTTGAAATAGTATAGCTCGCTACTATTCCCAGAATGTTTAGTATTGCGTAAATGCGATATATCGGTCCACTGTTTAGAGTAGCTACCAGGTAAAAAATCGTTCTGCACAAACTTATGTATATTTATCAACTTTTAAGGTGGTCCCCATAGAACGTTGCCTCAACTATTCGGCATTTTGCAGCCGTTGGCCACCTAATCAGTTGTAATTTTGTATTTTAAGTTCTCATTGTGTCTTACACAAAATTATACATACTGGTATACTTTTAAGGGTATCTCCCTTATAACGCTAAATTCCAAAATTCTAATTTTTCCTTACGTGGATACCATCTTTCAGTAGCAACACGCAATGGGAGGGAGAATTATCGGGAGAAAATGAGAGAGGAGAAATGTATTTGCGGTGTTTTGAAGATTTTGCCGCATTTTCCCATTGTTGTGGATACAACATGTCTCTCCGGGTAATTGGAGGGTAAAACACATATGGTACCACCGCCATGTTCGGTATTATTAGGCATTAATCGAATGTTCCAATCGAAGAGGATGTGATTTCACATATCGGATCTCTGGTGAATAAAAATAATTTTCCAGAAATTATTCTACTTAATGTTTTCAATTA
Source organism: Musca vetustissima (assembly GCF_032173495.1). Taxonomy (NCBI): domain Eukaryota; kingdom Metazoa; phylum Arthropoda; class Insecta; order Diptera; family Muscidae; genus Musca; species Musca vetustissima. The sequence goes on from NW_026882354.1 coordinate 27,212, forward strand.
ACCCCATATAAATGCCCCCTTTTTTGTATATATTTAAGTTCCAATCCCTTCAATCTGATTGTCTGTAATTTACAAAATTTGAAATTTACAAATTTTGAAATATTTGAACACTGTGGTACAGGGTATTATGTCCTTTGATAATATGCATAAGTCGATTTATGCATGTCCGTCCGTCTGTCTGTCCATGTTAAATTGTAAAAAAAGGACAGGTCGCATTTATGATCCGAATTGGATGAAATTTGGCACAACTCATTTATTTGGCCCTATTGAAATTGGGAAAAATCGGTTCAGATATATATTTAGCTCCCATATATATTTTCGCCCGATAATGTATATATATATCTTTCGATTTGCGCGAAATTTGGTAACTCGGAATGAATTAAGTGTATATTTATGTGTCTTAAGTTCTGTGAAAATCAGTTCCGATTTAGATATAGCTCCCATATATATTATCATTAAATGTAAATGGTTCACCAAAGTCCCTATATATCTTTAGATTTGCACGAAATTTGGCATAGTGTAGTGAATTGAGTCTAGAATTATGTGTGCTAAGATTCGTGAAAATCGGTTCAGTTTTAGGTATAGCTCTCATATATATTTTCGTCCGATTTTAGGTAAATAGGTGCACCCTATATATCTTTCGATTTGCACAAAATTTGACAGAGCGTACTAAATAAAGTCTAAAGTGATGTGCGTTAAGTTTCGTGAAAATCGGTTCAGACTTAAATAAAGCTCCCATATATATAGTGCACCAAGGTCCCTATATAACTTTCGATTTGCACGAAATTTGGCATAGCGTACTAAATCGGTTCAGACTTAAATAATGCTCCCATATATATAGTCGTCTGATTTTATGTAAATAGTGCACCAAAGTCCCTATATATATCCTTCGATTTGTACGAAATTTGGCATAGAGTTTCGAGAAAATCGGTCCAGATTTCGATATAGCTCCCATACACATTTTCGTCCTATTTAATGTAAATGGTGCACCAAAACCCTACATATTTTTCGATTTATACGAAATTTGGCATAACGTAATGAATTGAGTCTAAAATGATTTGTTCTAAATTTCGTGAAGATCCGTTAAAAATTAGGTATAGCTGTGCACAAAACTCCTAATGTTTGTCCGATTAACACGAAGTTTTGCACAACGAATCACACAGACATAGCTTCCTTATTCTAACTTGTGGCTTATTTCTAACTGGTTTCTGATTGAGATTAAATTTTGAACAGTGCGGCATACCGAATACCGGGTACAAAGACTGCTATAAATCGCTTTACATAAAATTGTCCTATTGTACGCAAACGATCTAAATCTGCCCGAATGAAATAAAATTTAGCATAGGTTGCAGAATGTCGTGTGTATGGATTGATGTTAGTCGGTTGTTGACATGCAATTGTGAGGATACATATGTAGAAAAGTGGTGAAGGGTACTTTCCTTACTGCTTATACCCTACACAACTATGTCGTCAGGGTGTTATAGCTTTGTGCTGCCCCAAGAGTTTGTAACGCCGCGAAATATTGGCCCTTGACCCACCTCTAAGTATACCGATCGTCATATCTCGACTAGCCGAGTCGATCGATGGTTAAAGATAGGTCAATATTTAGGGGATGAAATGGACCAAAAACTTTATTTTAGTCGGATCGCTCTAGAGGCCGTAATTTTTGCATGTATAATGGAACCGGGCCAAAGAATAATAGCCAGTTTTTGTAAAATTCCAAAGGAACGAATTCGAGTGACTTACGACCAAACCTTTATTTATGTTTATAAATGTTTTCTGATTCAAAACAAAAATAAATGACATATTTTTCAAAACCAAGGAGTTTGGTCGTAAGTCACTCGAATTCGTTCGTTTGGAATTTTACAAAAACAGGCTGTAAGCATGCAAGTTTTCAAGTGGACCCTGACTTTTGTGTGAAAAATGGCAAAATTTTTATTCTATAGTGTATATATTTATTCATGAAGTACATAGATCCGATAAGTTGATAGTATATCTAAGAGGAGTGGTTGACCTTTAAATTGATATTGATAAACCAATGTGACAAAAGGTATAATAATTTTTATTCTCTTTCGCATTTGGTTATTCCCTTAAGGGGACCCCCCCCCCCAATCTCGGGGTCAAACATTGTTTTGATTTAATTCGAATGTACACTAATTCAAGAATGTCCCTACAAAATTTCAAGTGAAAATCTCAAAAACCCTTGAAGATATAGCCGATTTATTGTGTCAGCATCATGTGACGGCTAAAGGGCTTCTCAAACTTTAAACGCGTTTTTCTCCAAACATTTTCTTGCGAATGGCGGGCACGATAACTCAAAAACTAATAATCCAATCGGTTCCAAATTTTGACACGTTTCTCTGGGAGTGTACAGCTCTCGTATGAACTAGGATAAAGCCAATCGGTGAAGAACTTCCTTATTTTTTAACATAGATTGTGGTAAGAAAGAGGCGATTTTCCAAAAAAAAAAAATTCAAAGTTCCGCCATCGTGTTAATTGTTGTCCGAAATCAATAATCCTAGTTCATACGAGAGCCAGACCTGTACTCTTTCTAACACCGTTGGAATTTTCGGATTCCGATGTTCCAGTGAGGAGTTATCATGCCCGCCATCAAAAATAAGGACTTTTCTTTGATCACAAAAAACAACAACAAAACAACAACAAACATTTTTTGTACATTATTTTTCTTCCTTTTTAAATCTTCAAATATATATGTGCAAAGTTACAAACCTTAACTAGCATTGGTATTCATTTACCAGCCCCTTTAAAATCTTAAAAATAAAAAATCGTGAATGGGGGGGAGGGTTCCCTTAATGGTTTGTATAATTACCGTAAATGTAGGTCTCCAATTTATAAATTCATAATTAAATTATTAAAATAACTTATTAAAATAGTTGTCTATCTGTTCAACCGCAAAATAATTGAATTGATTCTAAAAGCTGATTTCAATCTCTCTTTATGATACCAGCGCAATACCTTGCCGTTTTCATATTTTATATTCCTTATGATAGCCATTGTAGGTCACTTAATTATAAATTGTATATGGTCAATGAATTAACCACCCTTTCGTAGTTTCATAAAAATTCTTTCCTATTACAATTTGTCCTTTCTAATATGAAAACGTAAGTGCCGAACAAATTTGATACACATTTTTAGTAAAGACCCATTTTTGGTTTCTTAAAACGTTTTACCTTATGACAGTAATGTTAACTAAGTATGCGTCTAATTGTGGAATGTCTTGCTACTGCTGTTGCTGTTACAATGTCTCCTACTATCCCTTTTTCCCATTTCCATTTCGTTAGAAACCTAATAACCCAATAAAAAACAAAAAAAGGAAAAGGAACTCTCTGTGACTTTGTGTCCAATTTCTGTATTTTTCTTCTTCTCATGTTCATGTTCTTTCTTTTTTAAATTACCTTACTAAATGTAATTGTATTTTGTACAAAGGACATACGTACATATAGGATACGAACCTTCATACGCATTCAAGTACACAGAAATCGGGAGGGAAAAAATAAAACAGAAAAAACACACACATAAAAAACGGAACACAATATTCCGGACAGGATAGCAGCAGAAAATGTAACCACAAAAATAAAATCAAAATCAGATTTCGATTTCATACGATTGCGAATTGTAGTCAGGGTGGTGAGCGTACGGACCGGTGTAATAACAAAGTGTGACATGTCCAAGCCATGAATGGGAAGGTGCGGCACACAATTTATTTGTATGTTTGTCTGCATAAAAAAGGTAACAAAAGGACCAATTGTATGGCCATAACATCAACGTGTTTATTTCCGGTATGTTTGAATACTGATTCCATCAGCAGAAAATTTTCAAACAATTTAAAAAGAAATGAAAATCCCGCAATAAAAATGTAACCATTTTCCGTTTAACATTGAACGGTATAACATAAAACAAGCACACACAAGCACGCACACAAACTTAGTAACATCCTTGTCCTCTACATATTTTCTGTAAGCTAAGGTGCTGTCATGTTAGTGTATTTGTATTTACATTTAATGTTGCATACGTGTGTGAGTAAAAATACACGTATGTGTGTGTGTGATTGTATTGTCCTAAAATAGAAAAATTGTACCGTTTTTTATTATATGGCTAAAACAATAAAAATCACAATCAAAATAAAAATCAAAGCGACATTTAAGAGTATATTTTGGTTACGTTTACAACTAGCTACCCGGTGGGAAATATATATACCGATAAGCAATTTTTTCAGGGACCAATACAGGGCAAGAACATTTAAAGATTTTTTTTTCAAGAACCAACATAGAAGTGGTTTTTTAAGGAATATTTTTTCAAGGGCTATAAGAGGTGTGGATTCTTCAAAGAATATTTTTTCAAGGCCTATAAGAGGCGTGGATTCTTTCAAGAATATGTTTTCAAGGCCTATAAGAGGCGTGAATTCTTTAAAGAATATTTTTTCAAGGCCTATAAGAGGTGTGGATTCTTCAAAGAATATTTTTTCAAGGCCTATTAGAGGCGTGGATTTATTAAAGAATATTTTTTCAAGGCCTATAAGAGGCGTGGATTGTTTAAAGAATATTTTTTCAAGGCCTATAAGAGGCGTGGATTGTTTAAAGAATATTTTTTCAAGGCCTATAAGAGGCGTGGATTTTTTAAAGAATATTTTTTCAAGGCCTATAAGAGGCGTGGATTATTTAAAGAATATTTTTTCAAGGCCTATTAGAGGCGTGGATTGTTTAAAGAATATTTTTTCAAGGCCTATTAGAGGCGTGGATTGTTTAAAGAATATTTTTTCAAGGCCTATTAGAGGCGTGGATTGTTTAAAGAATATTTTTTCAAGGCCTATTAGAGGCGTGGATTGTTTAAAGAATATTTTTTCAAGGCCTGTTAGAGGCGTGGATTCTTTGAAGAATATTTTTTCAAGGCCTATAAGAGGCGTGGATTCTTTAAAGAATATTTTTTCAAGGCCTGTTAGAGGCGTGGATTCTTTAAAGAATATTTTTTCAAGGCCTATAAGAGGCGTGGATTCTTTAAAGAATATTTTTTCAAGGCCTATAAGAGGCGTGGATTCTTTAAAGAATATTTTTTCAAGGCCTATAAGAGGCGTGGATTCTTTAAACAATCTTTTTTCAAGGCCCACAAGAGGCGTGGATTCTTTAAAGAATATATTTTCAAGGCCTACAAGAGGCGTGGATTCTTTAAGGAATATTTTTTCGAGGCCTATAAGAGACGTGGATTCTTTAAAGAATATTTTTTCAAGGCCTATAAGAGGCGTGGATTGTTTAAAGAATATTTTTTCAACGCCTATAAGAGGCGTGGATTGTTTAAAGAATATTTTTTCAAGGCCTATAAGAGGCGTGGATTCTTTAAAGAATATTTTTTCAAGGCCTATAAGAGGCGTGGATTGTTTAAAGAATATTTTTTCAAGGCCTATAAGAGGCGTGGATTGTTTAAAGGATATTTTTTCAAGGCGTGTATTGTTTAAAGAATATTTTTTCAAGGCCTATAAGAGGCGTGGATTGTTTAAAGAATATTTTTTCAAGGCGTGTATTGTTTAAAGAATATTTTTTCAAGGCGTGTATTGTTTAAAGAATATTTTTTCAAGGCGTGGATTGTTTAAAGAATATTTTTTCAAGGCGTGGATTGTTTAAAGAATATTTTTTCAAGGCGTGGATTGTTTAAATAACATTTTTTCAAGGCCTATTAGAGGCGTGGATTGTTATGCCCTACACAACTATGTTGTCAGGGTATTATAGTTTTGTGCAGCCCCCAAAAGTTTGTAACGCCGCGAAATATTAGTCTTAGACCCACCTTTAAGTATACCGATCGTCATATCTCGACTAGCTGAGTCGATCTAGACATGTGTGTCCGTCCGTCCGTCTGTCTATTATAATTTGTAAACACGATACAGGCCACAGTTATGGACCAATCTTCACGAAATTTTGCATGTAGGATGGGTTCTGGCCAATGAAGACCCCTATTGTTTTTGGAAAAGATCGGTTAATATTTAGGCGATGAAATGGACCAAATACTTAATTTTTGTCCGTTTTTCAGATCGCTCCAGAGGCCGCAATTATGGCCCAAACACCGCGTATGGAGAAGGGGATCGGGCCAAAGTATAATCATGCCTGTTTTGATAAAGATCGATCAATATTTAGCGGGTCAAATGGACCCCGACTTTTGTGTTAAAAATTACAAAATTTGTATTCTATAGCCTTTATATTTACCCCTGCAGGATAATGACCCGAAAAGTTGATATATATCCAAGAGTAGTGGTTGGCCTTTAAATTGGTAGCAATGTGGGAGGTACACGTAAATATTTACAGGTACTTACTTATTCAGATATTATTTAGTAACCCATTACGCCACAGGCGTAAATATAGCGCTGAGGCTCCAGTTGTGGTCAAGGTCAACGCCTATAATTTTCGGCGATGATCAGATAAAAATTTTGGAATGAAGTGGACCGAAAACTTAATTTCTTTGTGTGTTTTTCGAGTCGATCAATTGCCAAAAGCCGAAAATCACAACACAACCCACTGTAAAGGGAATCTGGAAGGGAATAAGTAATTAGAAGGGCTGTACTGAATATGGGAAATATTCGGAAAATATGTCAGTAGATTTCGATACAGGTTATATATATATATATATATATATATTCGTCCCATTTTAAGTAAATGGTGCACCAATCTCCGCACGTTTATCAGATATTTATCAAAATAATCAACGGGTGTCCGATTTATATTTGTAAGAAGCAGCTCTATATCTGTCCATTTGAAAAATTTAGTATAGGTTGCAGAATGACATGTCTATGGATCCAATTGGGATCCATAGACATCCCAAAAATGGGACGTCTGTTAGGATTCACCTGTTTAATATACCCAAAGTGGTGAAGAGTATCATATAGTCGGCCCCGTCCGACTTTACTACTTTCCTTACTGGTTAAATTTTACTCTGCTACCAATGTGTACCGATTTCTATCTAGTTACTGGCTGACTAGAAATCGACATAACCGGTCTAACAATAAAAAATATTTATTTTACGATTACTTTGTTATTTTTTGGTCGTTGTTTGTCGTCCTCGTCATTGTTTTCTCAATATCCTTATATATATGTACCGTACGGTTGGATATGTGCTAAAGTGTGCCCATATATGCGGGAATCATATGGAACAAAAAAGGCGAGACATATGTAATAAAATGTATGTCACTTGATTTCAAAGTGAAAGGAGAAAAAAATTGTTACGTGACATGATTTTATGCCAACGAAAACAGAAAAACCAGAAATTTAGACCAAAATTCTACCGAAAACTGATGGGATAAAATTTTGAATGGACCAGAAAAATGTTTCCGATTTATTTTTTTGAGGAACAAGAACAACAACATTTAACAATAGCCTTTGGTATGATGTTTTAAATGTTCTTGGAAATATATAAAATTTGCAATATCATGAAACCTATCAATGGCTTTAAGTTTCAATTTGCAAACTATTTTTTAATTTTTTTTGCCTAACACGCATAACCCCCACATGCATACAAACAACTGATGCAGTTCATGCCCATATCCCATTGGGAGAGACCGAGAGTTGGAGACTGAATTGATGATGAGAATGATGGTCATACTTAAACAAGAATTTATTCAAAATTTTTAGGTGGTTAACAAAATGGAAAATGTTCTGGTTATATTTCACCTGGCATGTGGATAAAGTTTTCTACAATTTCAACATAAGCTTTCAGCAGCACAAAAAACAAAATCTAAAAACGAGAAACATAGAAACGGTACACTAGATCACTGGACCGCTATGAATATGCAGCAGAACAGCATCAGCAGCAGCAGCAGCAACAACACCACCACCATTGCCACAGCCATCAATGCAACCGGAATATGGAAACCCCAAAAGAGAAATTGGTCAAATGGAAATGTTGGTGAAATAGTTGACATTAACCTGAATATCGTATCGTATGCATGGAAACTAAATTTTCATGAAAAAAATTAGAAAACTTTTTTCTCGATTTTTTTTCCGATTTAGTTTTTCAGTTCCCTCTGGGTATTTGCCATATGGGAAGAACGAAGAGACTTTTTTTTTTTTTTGAAATATCCGAGTATAGTTAATGGAGAAAATTAGTTAGATGAAAGCATGGAACAACATAATATGAAAATCATGTGGACCAGTTAATGGAGCGTTGCATTTTGTTTTTTTTTTCATGTAATCGATTCTATGCAATCAGAATCCATTGAAGAGTAACAATCCCAGTAGAGAATAAAGAAATTACAAAACATATTTGCACAACAAAGTAGAGTGAGAGAGAGGAAGAAAACCAAATTAACACACAGGTAACATAGCAAAGGTGATAATTATTACATACGGATAGGTCAAAGAGTAGTAATCGAAATGAAAATATCAAGGATTTTGCAGGGTGATGATTAAAGGTGTCATAGTACCATGTTTAAATGATGTAATTTTAAGGTTAATACCCTCCAACATTGAATATAGGAACAAGAACCACCATATGGATAATTTATATTTAGAGACGCTTCGACATTCTTAAGGTTTAAACAGCATTTTCAATCCAATATGGATTCTATACAATGTGACATGCTCTGGGAAGTGAAAAATTCTTTAAGGGAATTTTTGTCTTTGAGTGGCATTTTTTGGAATACTTGGAGGGAAAATCATGTAACATGTTATTTAGTTTACAGTTCAAGAAAATAATGACTAAAGAGACGCACATGGACTCTTGATAGTTTTACCAAAATATTATCTCAAAAATAATTTTTTTTCTTATGGAACTTGAGAGTTACCAACAAACAATTTATCACGCCATAACAAACTTTTCTCTTTTAGAGGCTGCAATGATGAATTCAAGCTCAAGACACTCTATATGTCATTTCGCTTTGAGAACTTGGACCGATATATAGTGGACCCAGACCCAGAACTTGTTCTAATTACAATATGTAATAATCGCGTTTAATAATTTTTATACCCTCCACCATATTATGGAGGGTATATTAATTTTGTCATTCCGTTTGTAACTCATCGAAATATTCATTTCCGACCCTATAAAGTATATATATTCTTGATCAGGGTAAAATTCTAAGACGATCTAGCCATGTCCGTCCATCTGTTGTAATCACGCTATCTTCTGAAGGAATTGAGATAGGGTGGTGAAATTTTGCATAGGGTTGTCTTTTGTCTGCAGGCAGACATATCGGTCCACGTTTAGGCATAGCTCCCACATAAGGGTACTCTCCCATTTTCGGTATTTTGGGGTTCCTGAGTGCGTTTTTCAACCGAATTCGCTGAAATTTGGTACATTGGGTTCTTATTGGGTACTAAATGTCTCCACAAAAAATTATAAATATAGGTCCACTTTTTCTGGTAGCACCCATATAACGGTACCTCCGAATTTTCAGTATTTTGGGGGGTTTTGATCGTAGTTTTCACCGAATTGGCTGTAATTTTGTATTTTGAGTTCTTAATAGGTTCCAAATCTCTCCACAAATAATTATGAATATGGGCTCATTTTTTCGAGTAGCCCCTATATAAGTCTACACCCCAATTTTCGGTATTTTGGGGTTCCTGAGTGCGTTTTTCAACCGAATTCGCTGAAATTTGGTACATTAGGTTCTTATTGGGTACTAAATGTTTCCACAAAAAATTATAAATATAGGTCCACTTTTTCTGGTAGCCCCCACATAACGGTACTTCCGAATTTTCAGTATTTTGGGGGTTTGGATCGTATTTTTCCGCCGAATTGGCTGTAATATGGTATTTTGAGTTCTTAATAGGTTCCAAATCTCTCCACAAAAAATTATGAATATTGGCCCATTTTTTCGGGTAGCCCCCATATAAGGGTACCCCCAATTTTCCGTATTTTGGGGTTATTGAGCGCGTTTTTCCACCACACTGTGGTACAGGGTATTATGTCTTTGTGCATATGTTTGTAACAGGCAAAAGGAAACGAGATAGACACATGGTTCCTTTTGAGAATATGCATAGAATCACTTTCTAAGTCGATTTAAGCATATCCGTCCGTCCGTCTGTCTGTCCATGTATTTTTGTGAGCAAAGTACAGGTCGCATTTATGATCCGAATTGGATGAAATTTGGCACAGCTCATTTGTTTGGCCCAAGGACGTACCCTATTGAAATTGGGAAAAATCGGTTCAGATTTAGATATAGCTCCCATATATAGTTTCGTCCGATTTCATGTAAATTGTGCACCAAAGTCCCTATATATCTTTCGATTTGCACGAAATTTTGCATAACGTACTGAATTGATCCTAAAGTGATGTCTGTCAAGTTTTGTGAGAATCGGTCTAGATTTAGATATAGCTCCCATATATAGTTTCGTCCGATTTACTGTAAATGGCGTACCAAAGTCCCTATATATCTCTCGATTTGCACGAAATTTGGTATAACGTACTGAATTGGGCCTAGAGTGATGTCTGACAAATTTCGTGAATATCGGTCAAGATTTAGGTAAAGCTCCCGATTTCATGTGAATGCTGCACCAAAGTCCCTGTATATCTTCCGATTTTCTCGAAATTTGGTATAACGTACTGAATTGAGCATAGAATGATGTCTGGTATGTTTCGTGAAAATCGGTCTAGATTTAGATATCGCTCCCATGGTGGTGCACCAAAGTCCCATATATCTTTCGATTTGCACGAAATTTGGCATAACATACTGAATTGATGCTGGAATGATGTGTGCTGAGTTTCGTGAAAATCGATTCAGATTTCGATATATATATTTTCGTCCGATTTAATCTAAATAATGTACCAAGTTCCTACGTTGCATAGCGTTTTGAATTTAATCCAGAATAATGTGTGCCAAGTTTAGTGAAAATCGGTTGAGATTTAGATGTAGCCCCGTTATATTATAGATTGATTTTAAGTAATTGACGAACCAAGGAACCAATATATGGCTGATAAGAACAAAACGTACTGAAATCAGTATAGCCTAACCTGTGACAAGTTTCGTTGAAATCGGTTTATATTTGGATATAGCATCCATATATAAGTAAAATGTGCATCAAACTCCTCATATTTGTTAGATTGACATCAAATTTTGCACAGCGTACAAAATTGATTATAGAATAACGTAGTTGGTTTTTCTAGAAGTACAGATGACCTTTCGATATTTGTTTGAAGTCGATTTACTTACTTTTGTTCCATTGTAACAAACGAATGACATGTTTATGGATATATCTAGGTCGTTTCACATGTAGATAAATATCACATATTTTATTTCATACAATTTCATGATAATAGTCCTGTTTAATATACCCATAGTGGTGAAGGGTATCATATAGTCGGCCCCGTCCGACTTTACTACATTCCTTACTGGTTTATATTAAAATAATTATCTAATTTGTTCCGCGTTTTTTGGGTTTGGTTCTAAGAGTTTGTTGTAATCATTTCATCTGCGGAGGATATCGAGAAAAAAACTAGGACGTAAGGTTTGATAATGAACTATAGCCCGGATTTAGGCCTAATTCCTGTGTTGAACGTACAAGGAGTGGCCCGATATTCCTCATCTTCGAACTTGAACTAAGTTTGGAAGAAATAATAAGATAGGCAAAGTTTGGATGAAATCAAAATTTTCTGAAACGGTCCAAAGAAACATGGGGTGCAGAACGACATTGATGCACATTTTCACCGTGTTAAAGTGTATACACCCTCATTAGCCATAATGCTGAGGGTATAATTATCCATTATAAATAAATTTTAAATAAAATTCTGAAATTTGTATTAAGATTTACATAATTCGTTTTAGAAATGTTTGTATAGGTCCACTTTTTGGTATGTTCCCTATATTTTCATTTCTAGTACCTATCAGTATATCTATGGTGGAGGGTAACCAAAGTTCGGCCCGGCCGAACTTAACGCTTTTTCACTTGTTAAATCACAAGCCTATTATACCAACCTGAATTTAACATTGTGTATGGAATGACATTCAGAGTGGAGCATATATTATTGCAGATTGGGAAGTAATGTTTGACAGTAATGTTTGTACCTTTCACCACAATGTGGCGTGTATATTAAATTTGTAATGCCATTTCCAACAACTAGAAATATTTACTTGATCAGAATAAGATATGATGTAGATTTTGTAATGTCCGTCTGTCTATTAAAAGCGCCATAGAGCTCGCAATAGTTATATATGTTTTGGCTTATATCTGTTCTGTCCCTACTAGAAATTATTAATATTGACTTAAGTTTCGGGATCGCCCCATATAACATTT
>NW_026882355.1:0-39298 GCF_032173495.1 Musca vetustissima
CTTTGAAAAATTCTATTTAAAAAATCCACGCCTATGCCTGGTGAAGTCCTTTGAAAAATTCTATTTAAAAAATCCACGCCTATGCCTGGTGAAGTCCTTTGAAAAATTCTATTTAAAAAATCCACGCCTATGCCTGGTGAAGTCCTTTGAAAAATTCTATTTAAAAAATCCACGCCTATGCCTGGTGAAGTCCTTTGAAAAATTCTATTTAAAAAATCCACGCCTATGCCTGGTGAAGTCCTTTGAAAAATTCTATTTAAAAAATCCACGCCTATGCCTGGTGAAGTCCTTTGAAAAATTCTATTTAAAAAATCCACGCCTATGCCTGGTGAAGTCCTTTGAAAAATTCTATTTAAAAAATCCACGCCTATGCCTGGTGAAGTCCTTTGAAAAATTCTATTTAAAAAATCCACGCCTATGCCTGGTGATCCTTGAAAAAAATCTACGAAATCCTTGAAAAATTCTATTTAAAAAATCCACATCCAATTTATCTTCCATTTGCATTTAGTGTTTAATTACTGCATATTTTCCCAAAATTATTCCAATGAAATCCTGATTTTGATTTTGCCAGCTTCGCATTACCCGGTAATGCATCAAGCACATAAATTAATTAATTAATAATTAATGAAATGGGAACGAAACAAAAATTAAATTTTTAATATTTTATGAAATGCATGCTTGGGCAATGTAAAAATTTTGAATGTGAATTGGACCATTTTCAAACACATATCCGAATATACATACATATGTATGTATGTGTACGCCACCTATATTTCATAATATAATAATCAGATGTAGATAAATCGCACAATGTTTAATGTGAAATAGAACACCTCATGACAAAAACTGGAGGCTGAGGGAGGTGTTATTTTTATTATCGTCCACGTTTTTAGCCTTCATATAAGACCCATTATGATGGAGATTTTGGGTTTATCTTAAAGTCCATTGGGTATGGTTGGTAAAATTTCCGAACATTCTCCTAACGTAACGCCACCTTCTAATATTCGGTATTTTGATGATTTGAGGCGGTTTTTTTTTATCGAATTGGCTTAAGTTTGATTTTTTGGTGGTATAGCTTACCAAAAATATGTCGTATCGATTGGCGTTTTTTGTTATAGCCCTTATGTAACGCTACCTACTTATATTCGATAATTTTAGGTTTCAGGTATATTCTTCAATTGGTTCGGTACTTATTTGATATTATAAGTTATAGATGGGTGACAAATTTTCCTACCAAAAATTAGAAATATCGGTCCATATTAGACATATCCCCATATAAGGGTGCGGTTCCTTTATAGGCACTTTAAGGATCCTAGGCACATTTTCCTACCGAAGTGACTATATTTTAGTATTATAAGCTGGTAAGGTATTCCGGAACCTTCTTCCGATTTTCGGTATTTTCGAGGGTCTAATTCAATTTTCCTACATGAATATCTGACAATATCTTAATATTTTATGGTTGGATAATCTCCCTACCAAAAATTGTGAATATCGATCGAGCATTTGATAGACATAAGGCACATTTTTAACCGATCGGACTATATTTATTTTAGCATTACGATGTGGGTGTAATTTTGAACTCCGGGACCTTGGTGGGTGAAGAACTTATTCACAAAACATTTTTAAACATTGTTCCAATATAGATCATGTCAATAAATCTTCCCATAAATATTGAAGGTCCTTTCCCAATTTTCCTACTGTAGTTTGGTATTTCGTTTTTTCCTGGCATAGCCTTTTTTAATTCTTTTTTTGGAATTCCTCTGAAGACTGCAAGCAAACAATATGTGGATTAATGCCCTGGAAATTGATCATCCTACATTGCTCATGCGGAACTGGGGCATCATAAGTTTTGCCAAAGAAAAAAGGCGCCCCTTTGCTTCGAAGTGGTTCTTTCTCGAAAAAGTTCCGCTGGATTTGGCTCGTCTGTGATGATTTACATGGTCGATTGTATTCAAGGTCCAAACCCACTTCAAGGTCCATGCCAAATTGTCTAACCGTAGCATTTAAGATTTATTTGGATTATTGAAAAGACATTCTAATGAAGCTATTCTATTATTATCTACATTCTAAAGAGGCTATTCTATCTTCTAGCTTTTCTATAAAATGGGCTTTGTCTCTTCAAAAAAAAACCTAAAGCTGAAACCTCGGGCTATAAAGAATACCATCTCTGGAAGACCTCCGGCTCTTCTATGAAGAAGACCCTTTGTATGAACTACCCTGTTTCTATGAACAAGACCTTCTGACTACTCTATGAAGCAGACGTTTTGGGTCTTCTATGAAGAAAACCCTCTAAATCTTCTATGAAGAATACCTTCTATAAAGAAAACATCCGACTCTTCTATGAAGAAGAGCGTCTGGTGCTTCTGACTTTGCTATGAAGATGACCTTCTGCCTGTTCCATTGGGAAGACTTTCAGACTCTTCTATGCAGAAAAAACACTGAGGCTCTTCTATGAAGAAGACCCTCTGGCTCCTATGTAGAAGCATATCTTCGACTACTTACTTAGCTGGCTTGTTACAGAACGGTTGTTCCATAAGCCGAGCATAAAAAACATTTCAAAGCGCTTCGGACTTGTGCGCATCTCCTCCAATATGAAAAACCACGCTCTAAGATGTTAAAGAACGCTTGTTCCATAAGCCGAGCATAAAAACCATTTCTAAGCGCGTCGGACTTGTGCGCATCTCCTCCAAATTGAAAAATCACGCTCCGAGATGTTACAGAACGGTTCTTCTACATAATCTTTCCAACTAATTCGTGGCTTTCCCATTCTGCATAAACCATCAGTAGGCTCGCTTTTATATGCCTTTTGAGCTGGGGCATTCTCATTAATATGTCGCAATTAGCGAATAGATTGTAAAGCTTGTGGTTCATTCGACGCCGATATTCACCGTCGATGCAGATCGGCACGTATATCTTTCGGAGAATTTTTCTCTCAAACACCCCAAGAGCTGCCTCATCTGCTTGCGCAAGTACCATTGCTTCAGATCCATATAACAGCACGGGTAGTATCAGCGTCTTGTAAAGTGTGAGTTTAGTCTGGCGGGAGGTGACCTTGTTTCTAAACTGCTTACTTATACCATAGTAGCATCTGCTGGCCATCACTATCCTTCTCCGAATTTCAAAACTGATGTCTTTAGTTTTATTTTAGGCGGTACCAAGGTATATAAAATCGTTAACTACCTCGAAGTTATAGGTCTCAAGTTCCACAGTTGGTCCGAGTCTACTGGACGTCTTGTGCGTTGATACCATCAACTTAATGTTCTCGCCATTTACTGCCAGACCCACTTTGGCAGATTCCTTCTCAATTTGTTTAAAGGTGGCTGCTACCGCTCGCAATGTTCGAGCCATTACATCGATGCTATCGGCGTAGGCGAGTAACATATGTTGTTTGGTGTACAGAGTGCCATTTCTGTTCACCTTTGCATCTCGTATAACCTTTTCCAGCAGGATGTTAAAAAGGTCACACGACAAACTGTCACCTTGTCTGAATCCTCGTTCGGTATTGAACTTTAACTGCTGACCTTGTGCCACTTAAAGTTATCGTGCATAGCCGTATTAATTTTGCAGGAATGCCGAACGTGGACATGGCTTTAAACACCGCTGATCGGATAGGGCTGTCGAATGCGGCTTTATAGTCGACGAATAGGTGGTATGTGTCGATGTGTTTTTTGTTGGTCTTTTTATACCCTTCACCACACTGTGGTACAGGGTATTATGTCTTTGTGCATATGTTTGTAACAGGCAAAAATAATCGAGATAGACCCATGGTTCCTTTTGAGAATATGCATAGAATCACTTTCTGAGTCGATTTATGCATGTCCGTCCGTCCGTCTGTCCGTCTGTAGATGTTAAATTGTAAACAAAGTACAGGTCGCATTTATGATCCGAATTGGATGAAATTTGGCACAGCTCATTTGTTTGGCTTAAGGACGAACCCTATTGAAATTGGGAAAAATCGGTTCAGATTTAGATATAGCTCCCATATATATTTTCGTCCGATTTAATGTAAACGGTCCCTATATATCTTTCGATTTGCACGAAATTTGGCACAGCGTAATGAATTAGGTCTAGAATGATGTGTGTAAAATTTCATAAAAATCGGTTCAGATTTAGATATAGCTCCCATATATATCTTCGTCCGATTTAAGGTAAATTGTGTACCAAAGCCCCTATATATCTTTCGATTTGCACGAAATTTGGCACAGCGTAATGAATAAGGTCTAGAATGATGTGTGCAAAGTTTCGTGAAAATCGGTTCAGATTTGGATATAGCTCCCATATATATCTTCGTCCGATTTAAGGTAAATTGTGTACCAAAGCCCCTATATATCTTTCGATTTGCACGAAATTTGGCACACCGTAATGAGTAAGGTCTAGAATGATGTATGCCAAGTTTCGTGAAATCGGTCCAGATTTAGATATAGCTCACATATATATATATATATATATATAATATATATATATAAGGTAAATAGTCCACTAAAGTCTCTGGAAATCTTTTGGTATAGCGTACTGAATTAAGTCTAGAATGATGTGTGCAAAGTTTCGTGACAATCGTTTCAGATTTAGATATAGCTCCCATATATATTTTCATCCGATTTAAGGTAATTGGTGTACCAAAGACCCTATATATCTTTCGATTTGCAGGAAATTGGGAATAGCGTACTGGCATTTGGGTCTATAATAATTTGTGCTAAGTTTCATGAAAATCGGTTCAGATTTAGATATAGCTCCCATATATATTTTTGCCCGATTGTATATAATTGGTGCACCAAAATCCCTGGAAATCTTTTCATTTGCACGAATTTTGGCATAGCGTACTGAATTAAGTCTAGTTTCGTGAAAATCGGTTCAGATTTAGATATAGCTCCCATATATATTTTCGTCTTTCGATTTGCACGAATTTTGGTATAGGGTACGTTGGTCAGCTAAGTACTTCGCTTTGTTACAAGAGACATTTGGGTTTGAAAGGTTTTTTGTATAGAATCAATAGCTTCTGGGGAGAATATCCCAACAAAAAACTAAGGGAACTTATAAGGATCAGTGGCGTGATGCGAAACTATAGTCTTCCCTGCCTTACCCCTAGGCAATCAATGCCATACATTCCCCACTAATAGATAGTTGGTTTTTATAAAAACAAAATACAAATGGTATCCTAAATAAATCGCCAACACTACTGAAGTACTGAATTAAGTCTAAAATGATGTTGCTAAGCTGCGTGAAAAGATCCATAGCAAGGCCGAATGACACAACGTACTGAAGTAATATAAATTAGTCTCTGGCAATTTTCCCTGAAATCGGTTCAGATATAGATATATAACAAAATCGCGTCGTCTGTTGGGATACTATGTAGAATATACCCAAAGTGGTGAAGGGTATCATATAGTCGGCCCAGTCCGACTTTACTACTTTCCTTACTGGTCTAGGATTTGGTGCAGAGTGAAAATATGGTCAATGGTGGATTTGCCAGGTCTGAAGCCGCATTGGTATGGTTCAATAATGTCATTGACCATTGGCTACAATCGTCGTGGTCTGACCCTATAAAAGATGAGCAGCTCTTAATGACATCTCGTACCACTGAGTTATTCATTATAGGTTCATCCGATCTAACTCTTCTGTGAATTACCATAATGTTCTCGAAGAAATTTCTTCGAGAGACTTCCACTGATGATTATGTGTCTAACTCCGGTGTTTAGGAACTTGTAGTTGAACTGTCCTAACCTCGCTCTCTCAGTCTTCCCAATATTACCCAATTACTCAATGGTATCGCCGGTCTATTTTCATCTATGGAAAAAAATATTTCAGTGGCATTTTAAGTCTATTTTATCTCGAGGAATAAATGGGCCTAATTGTTACTTTACAAAAGAGCTTCGGTTAGTTCTCAAATATGAAATTTCCCAGGACGATTTGTCGGGGTTAGCATGGTCCATTTTAATTGTTCACCTCCTCCATTTTAAAGAATTCTATATTTTATAGTTAAATTAATATATTGCTTGTATGTAATTGTATTACAACTACATATTGACAGACCTATGCATGTGCCTTTGTATGTGTGCATATCTATCCCCCACCAATCAGTATATGTCAAATATATTTGAATCTATGTTCTTTAGATATGATTATGATTTAGCTTTTAAAATCCGCTTACAAAAGTGTAGACTTCGGATTCTATTGTGGACGGCATAAACGATTGAAATTAGCATACATTACAAATATGCCGATACGTGGGCACACTAGGGAGTTTTACTATGACCATCATAACCCTAACAGTTCAAAAATGAACCAGGGCCTTACAAATAATTGTGGCAAAACATTTATGCCCAAGGCTCTTGGTAGAAATTCCAATAATAATTTTTCGCAATGAAGAATTTCCTTCTTCTCACCATGCCCCACCTCATCGTGGTTCGCACATTTGTGCTCACACATCTATATAAATGGACATTGTGAATTTTGCCGATGACTTAAGCCCCCCGCCGAATTTTCGCATTCGAATGCCAACAATTCTGATTGTGATAAATAATCAATTATTATCATTGAATTTGCGATGCGGTGAATGGATAAATGTTTGCCAAATGTGGCACTCATAGGCACAACAGGACACCCAACACTCACACCATTCCGACGATTTGTATTAACGGCGGAAATATGAACATTTGAAGTTGGTGTTATTGTTGCTTACAAATATACATTAAAACAATAATTACGACGATTCGAAAGGACAGTGGAATAAAGGGCTCTAGAATGGGTGGGTTAAATCTGACAGGAGAAGTTACACATAAGTCAAAATCGTCCGCCTGGCAAAATATTTTAATTTCCTCCACATTGAAATGGAAGTTCAAAATACTGAAAATCGATCAGACCTTTATTGGAAAACTATATATCGATTTTAGACAATCTGGTTAGAAAATTGGGCAAAGACCTCGAACAAAAATGACACGTGACTTTTGTATGCAGGGCTATGTAAAAACATGGACTTAGCGTGGATTTTTTAAAGGATATTCTTCGAGGTGAAGCATGGATTTTTTAAAGAATATTCTTCAAGGACCATCCTAGACATGGTTTTTTAAAGAATATTTTTTTTCAGGACCATCCGAAGCTTGAATTTTTAAGATTTTATTTTTAAGAATCATCATTTCAAGAATTATGCGAAGAATGGACTTTTGAAGATTATTTTTTCAAGGACCTTCCGAAGCGTGGATCTTTTAAAAAAGAATTTTCAAGAAGCGTGGATTTTGTTTAAGGGGACCCCACCCATTCTCGGTTTCAAAAAATTTAATTTTTTATTTTGATTTAATTCGAACCTACACTAATTCAAGAATGTCCCTATAAGTTTTCAAGGGAAAATCTCAACAATTTTTGAAGATACAGCCGATTTATTGCATTAGCATCAAGTGACAGCAAGAGGGCTTCTCAAACTTTAAACGCGTTTTTCTCCAAACAGCGTTTTTGCGAATGGCGGGCACGATAACTCAAAAACAAAAAAACCCAATCGATTTCAAATGTTGGAACGTTTCTCTGCGAGTGTATAGCTATCGTATGAACTAGGATAAAGCCAATCGGTGAAGATCTTCCTTATTTTTTAACTTGGTTTTTGGTCAAAAATCGGCGATTTTCCAAAAAAAAAAAATCAAAGTTCCGCCATTTTGTTAATTGTTGTGCGATGTCAATAATCCAAGTTCATACGAGAGCCATACATGTACTCATTTTTAACACCGTTGGAATTTTCGGATTCCGATGTTCCATTGAGGAGTTATCATACCCGCCATCAAAAATAGGGACTTTTCTTTGATCACAAACAACAACAAGAAAACAAGAACAAAATTTTTTTGTAAATTATTTTTCTTCCTCTTTAAATCTTCAAATATATATATGTGCAAAGTTACAAACCCTAACATGCATTCGTATTCACTTACCAGCCCATTTAAAATCCTAAAAATAAAAAATTGAGAATGGTGGGGGTTTTCTTAAAGGAAATTTTTCAGGCACCATACGATGCCTAGATTTTTAAAGGATACACTTCAAGGACCATCTGAAGCTTGGATTTTTTAAATGATGCTCTTAAAGGATCATCCAAAGCGTGGATTTTTTAAAGTTTATTTTTTCAAGGACCATCCGAAGCGTGGATTTTTTTAGAGTTTATTTTTTCAAGGACCATCCGAACAGTGGATTTTTAAAAGATTATTTTTTAAGGACCATCCGAAGCGTGGATTTTTTAAAAATTATTTTTTCAAGTACCATCTGAAGCGTGGATATTTTTTAGAGATTATCTTTTCAAGGACCATCCGAACAGTGGATTTTTTAAAAATTATTTTTCAAGGACCATCTGAAGCGTGGATATTTTTTAGAGATTATTTTTTTTACAGATTATTTGTTTAAGGACTATAAGAAGCGTGAATTTTTTAAAGGATATTCTTCAAGGACCATCAGAAGCGTGGATTTTTTAAAGGATATTCTTCAAGGACCATCAGAAGCGTGGATTTTTTAAAGGATATTCTTCAAGGACCATCAGAAGCGTGGATTTTTTAAAGGATACTTTTTCCCGTACTAACAGAAGCGTGGATTTTTTAAAGGATATTCTTCAAGAACCATCAGGATATTCTTAAAGGTTATTCTTCAAGGACCATCAGAAGCGTAGATTTTTTAAAGGATATTCTTCAAGGACCATCAGAAGCGTAGATTTTTTAAAGGATATTCTTCAAGGACCATCAGAAGCGTAGATTTTTTGAAGGATATTCTTCAAGGACCATCAGAAACGTGGATTTTTTAAGATAACTTTTTCAAAAACCATCCAAGGATATTTAAAGGATATTTTTCAAGGACCGTCCGAAGCGTGTATTTTTTAAAGGATACTTTTCAAGGACCGTCCGAAGCGTGGATTTTTTAAAGGATACTTTTCAAGGACCATCCGAAGCGTGGATTTTTTAAAGGATATTTCTCAAGGACCATCCGAAGCGAGGATTTTTTAAAGGATATTTTTCGAGGACCATCCGAATCGTGGACTTTTTACATATCGTTTTTTTCAAGGGCCATCCGAAGCGTGAATTTTTTAAAGATCCTTTTTTCAAGGACCATCCGAAACGTGGATTTTTAAATCCATTCGAGGCGTAGATTTATTAAAGGAAAGTCTTCGAGGGTCATCCGAAGGGTGGATTTATTAAAGTAAAGTCTTGGAGGGTCATCCGAAGCGTAAATTTGTTATAGGGTACAGTTTTTTTTTTTGTTCGATGTTTATATAAGTTTTTTTTCAAGCGCAAACCGTAGCGCGGATTTGTAAAAGATATTTCCAGGGACCTTTCTCTAAGCGTGTATATCCTAAAGAACATTTCCAGGGACCTTTCTAAGCGTGAATGTCTTAAATAAGATATTTTTTCAAGGCGCTATCAGAAGAATTGATTTTTCAAGGAATTTTTTGAAGAACATTTGTGGAATATTATTTTTTCAAGGACCATTCAAATAATTTTCCGTAATCACTCGATGCTTAGTGGACTTTGGGCCTTCCGAGGCGTTAATATTAATTAAATAGTAATATTTCAAGTGCAATTCGAATATTTTTGATGATCTCAAGATATCGATAAGATCAACATGATATTATTTTCAAGACTTGTTTCATGTGATAACTTCGACGATATAAATAAATAAACCATATATATCCCTTTAGTGCGGTTTCTGCGAACGTATATGTGTGCGGTTATTAAGAAATTATCATTTTCAAACTTCATTTACTGGACTAATCATTTCAATTGAAATTTATGCCAATATCTGTGTACATATATAGGTGTTTTGTAATATGCTCCCCACCACCCAACCACCTCCAACCTCAAACAAGGATAACATAAATATAATTAAGTTGCATAAATCGACAATGGCGGCCGGTTTGGGTTTGAATTCACTTTTACATACACACTTACAGATATAACTACTCCGCAATAATGCAATCCTCCATAATTACCACACATCCACCTGTGTTTGTAGTCATCGTTGCAGCAGCAACAAATGAAAGAATGGATGAATGTTTATGGCATTAGCATCAGATGGTGACAAAACACCACGTTAACACTCCACCTCGTCAGGTCACTTTTGGACCTTCGCCGCCCCCATAAGCGGCAGTGATAATAAAACCAAATCAGTTATTATTATTGACTTAAAATTGCATTATTTGTAAATTCGGGTGTCATCTAACAACACAGCAACAACAACAATTACAAATGTATACCAACCGACATGTTTGTGAAATATGCACACATAAGTAGATGTGGGCAACCCATCACACACATATATACAATGTAGCAGGACAATTACAGAACACCTGAGAAAACGATAAGGCGTACAAACAATTTTACAAATTTTCAGGGACCATCCGAAACTTTGTTTACTTTTTTGAATGACCACCAGAGTCGTGGATTTTTTAAAGAATATTTTTCAATGACCATCAGAAGTCCCAACAGACGTGCGGATTTTTTTTTTTTTTTAAATACAAGTTTCTGAGTATCCCACACCATTCGATATTTTGCGGTTTCCGTAAATTTCGACCATAATGTAGAGTGTATATTAAATTTGTCATACTGGTGGCAACACGTCTAAATATATACCGGATGTCCCACAGAGTATATTTATTCTTGATCTGAATAAAATTCTATGTCAATTTACGCGTGTCCGTTTGTCTGCCTGTATGTTCGTCTGTCTATCTGTTGAAATCTCGATTCAGATCGCAATATTTAAGATGGAGCCCTGAAATTTTGCACAGACATTGCTAGTGCATATAACGGTACCCAATATTCGGTATTTTGGACACGGTTTTGTTCACGGTTTTTGGTATAGCATATCTCCGCATCAAAAATTATTAATATTGAGTTAAGTTTCAGGGTAGCCTCCATATAAGAGAACTCTCCATTACTCGGTATTTTGGGATATTAGAGAGGATTTCCAACCGAATTGGCTGTAATGTGGTATTTTTGGGTTCTCATTGATAACACATATCCGTAACAAAAATTGTAAACATTGACCCAAGTTGCATGGTAGCCCTCATATAAGCCTCCCTCCCCTCAATATTCGGTATATTGGGAATTTTGAAAACTTTTTTTCAACCTAATTTAGTTTTTTTTGTACCAAATTTTTGTACCATTATTAGTATTGACCCCTTGTAGTTTGGGATACGTTTTTCAAACGAATTGGCTGTAATTAAGTATTTTGGGTTCTCTCAAAATTATTAATATTGACTCAAGTTTCAGGGTAGCACCCATATACCTGTACCCAAACATACTGGGTGAAATGAAAAAAACTGCAACCAACTTCAAACTACTGTCACTCGTCCGACAGCTGTTAAAATTATTCCAGTGACAGCTCATTATATTCTTTATAAAGGTACAAAAGCATTTTGGTGAGCATTTTCAGAAAAAAAAAATATTCGCGATGGAATTCAAGCGTGATAGTGTGATTTCTTTATATTTGGCTGGAAAACCACAAGTGGCTATCGTTAGAGCACTCCAGCATTTAAATGTGAATAAATCTTTTGTGTCTCGTACCATCGGTCGTTACCGTAATACTGGTAGCGTAGCCCGACGTCAAAGAAGTAAATGGAAGAGAAAACTGCAACATCAGCAGAAATGGTTTGAAAAGTAAAAAAACGACTTGATCGAAACCCATTCCATTCGGCAAATAATAAAAAATGAGCTCGAGGTAAAGCCATTGAATTTCCAAGAAGAGCAAGAACTTACACCGCAACAGAAAGCAAATGCCAAATTTGGGTTTCTCCGAGAAAACATTAGTTGTCCAGTAATTTGTAACCAATCAAAATGATCGTGTTTACTTGCCAAAGAGGTTAGCTGCAAATGTGCACCTTCGGTTGGCCACCAGAACTCAAGCGCCGACCATGGTGATGGTGCGGGTCGCCATAGCAGCCGATCAGAATACAGGGTTGCCCATATTCGACGGACCCATCTGGCACGCCATAACTTTTGACAGAGATGTCACATCGCTTAATGACATACCGCGTTCGAAGCGTCAGTCCAAGCCGATTTTTACCATGAACCAATACACGCCACGCGAGCGCTCTGAAATAGTTGAAATTTACATTCAACAGAAGAAGTCAATTGTGAAAACTCAACGTGCTTTTAAACATTAAAAAATGTGAGAAGTGCCCCTTCTAAGAACACCATTAAGCGTTTATATGAAAAATTTTTGACTGGTAAGGCTCTTTCTAATCCGAAGAGGCCATATAAAAGTCGACCAAGGCGATCGGCCGAGAATATCGCTGCCGTACAGGCCAGTGTTGAGAGGTCCCCAAGAACATCCCAAAAACGCCGTTCTCAGCAGTTGGGCATGACTCGGTCCACTTTACATCGCATTGATTTGCATTTGTTCCCGTACAAAATTCAATGTACGCAAAGTTGCCTGCTGACAAGCCTCGTCGATTGGAATGGGCCCAAAGAGTCATCGAAATGGCCGAAGATGACGAGCAATTTTGGAACAAAATTATCATGTCCGATGAAGCCCATTTCACATTGAATGGGACCGTAAATAAGCAAAATTGCCGTTTTCATACGAAAAAGCCAGTTCGGTGCGGCTGAAAAATCGTTTTTCTCAGAAAATGACCGTGCTGTTACCATCAATCAAGCGTTAAGTGATGTGTGATGCCAATTATTCGTCGAAAGCGTATGAGGCAGTTCTGGTTTCAACAAGACGGCGCTCCACCGCACACAAGTCGCATAACAATCGATTGTCTGAAGATTTTGTTTCCGGGCCGTTTGATGTCGAAAAGTGTTGATTTGGACTGGCCACCGCGTTCGCCCGGTTTGACGCCGCCTGACTTTTTCTTGTGGGGATATTTGAAGTCAAAGGTTTACGTTAACAAGCCAAGGACCGTAGAAGAGCTCAAGGACAACATTCGTGAAGAAATAGCCGCTATTCCGGCCGAAATGTTGGTAAAAACGATGGAAAATGCAGCAAAAAGGGCACAATACGTCATCAACGCCAGAGGCGACCATTTGAGAGATATCATATTCAAAAATTGATGTAAACAAATCTACTTGGAACAAATTAAATGATTAACATTGCCAAAAAACATGGGTACCTCGAATATGGGCAACCCTGTAAATACCGAATATTAACGCGAAAATATTCTGGAGGGTGTATTAAAGCCTTGGGCACGCAAACATTTTGGCCGCAGACCTTGGATTTTCCAACAGGACTCAGCACCATCCAAGAATGGTTACAAAATGAGCTTCCTCGCTTCATTTCCAGCTCACAATGGCCACCAAAATCTCCGGATACCAATCCAGATACAATAGTCTGGAGTATTTGTCTGGAGTTTCGGAAATGGGAATTTTTCCGATTTTCTGAAAATTTTAGGGTGACTTTAGGGAAATTTCCGATAAAATGGGCCACTGTAAAAAAATTAAGAAGGATATGTGGACCATTTTATCGGAAATTTTCCTAAAGTCACCCTAAAATTTTTCAGAAAATCGGAAAAATTCCCATCTCCGAAACTCTTTTTGCCTATATGGTCCACATATTCTGAAAGTACACTCTTAGGCTCTTTTCTACTTGGATCATCTCAATATCGGTCCAAGTTTTGAGTATTTCAAAATTAAACATCTTTAAATAATTTGTCTATCGAATATGCATACAATATTTATTTATCCTCCTTCAGCAGAGATGACCCAATCTATGACCCATCGCCCAACAATATTTAATTGCAAATATATTTGTGTGTGTGCGTATCTTTGCATATATGGATTTTCAACCAACCTGCAATGAACAAACAGCCTAGCTAGGCCTTGTGTTTAAGAGAAAATTACTTCGTTTTTGTTGTGTATACACAGATTTATTTCGTTAACACCGAATTAGCAGTTTGGCCAATTACATATCCATGGACACAGTCGTAAATACTGTTGTTATTTGATAGTCGGTCTAACACATCTACACATGGACAAACATGCATATGCCACACGATAAACAGCACACACGCACACACACAAAGGATATAATCAAACGGATATAATTAATAATTATGTTTTAGAATCCTGAATTGTATTTACTTCGTTTTTGGGGTTTTAGTGCCGATGTCGACGGCATTGTTGTTGTTGCTACTGTTGTCGTTCATACCATCAACATATGCAAATACGTATGTTATTGCTGTTTGTCGTTATCGTTGGTGTTAGTGTTGTTGGTGTTGCTGTTATTATTGTTAATTCTAATTTTTAATTAATATTTACCGATGATGCACACACACACACTTCTATGGCCGTTGTTGTTGTTGTGCCAGTTACTTATCTATCTTATCTAAGAAACCAGCAACAACAGCAGCTGTAGCTGCTGCTTTGTTTAAAGATGCAAAACTTTGATATTTTGTTGCAAAAATCTCCTTTCATTGAAAATTTATAATCGGCAAAGGAGGAATCAAAGGAGAAATAATCAATTTTTTTGTTAGTATTTGCAATTATTCGAGAAGTGAATTTTCTATTTGTTGTTATTATTATACTGATATTGATATTATTTTCATGGGAATAGTTTGTGTGTATATTTTCGAAATAATTATTTATTTAACAATGAATAACAATAAATTGTAAATATTGTAATTATTTGTTATGAGTTATTTAAAGGATATAGAACATTACCGAAGAGTTTTCATCAGGTGAAGGACACTGAGCTATTTCACATCATAAAGGGTTCATAGAAACTGGATTTCTTTTTCTAGAAATAAAATATCGTCTTTCGTGAGGTCGGTGTTTTAAAAAGTCGATCGGTACTTTTAAATGTTATAGCAAATTCCTGACAGAAGGAATAAAAATACCAAACTAGACCCTCAATTGGAAAATTCAATTAGGACTGTGAACATATCGAAAATGACTCGTGACCTTTTTATAGTCACCTCGGTGGAAATATACGTCTAGAACCAACATCGAAAAGCCAATAATGGGTCAGGTCATTTATATGGGAGTCTATACCTAAATCTGGACAGATATTTTGGTAGGAAGATTAACCACCCGATGAAATCAAATCAACAAATTACTACCAAACTCGATTAAAAAACATGTCTAAAATTCTCAAAATACCACAAATTTCGTTTAATTATTTTTAAAACGAAGACTTTAAAACCCACGAGAACCCAAATAATAAAAGTACAGCCAGTTTGGTAGAAAAAAAACGTGGCACAATTCCCAAAAGGCCTTCTCATAGAAGAGACCATTAGGTCTTTTTATAGAAAATGGAATGTATTTTACCAAAGACCAGAAGGATTTTATAGAAGACCAGAAAGTCTTTATGTAGAAGACTAGAAAAATGATTTAAATATGACCAAAATTACTTCTATTAAATAGCACAAAGTCTTCTTATGGAAGACCAAAGGGTTTTCTTATAACAGAAGGGTCTTCTTATGATCCACTGGTCTTTTCTTATTGTCTAAGTCCAGAAGTTCTTGTAATAAAATACCCTATGGTCTTCGTGTAGAAGAAGAAGGTCTTCATATAGAAGACCAGCAGGTCTTCTTATAGAAGGCCTGAAGGTCGGCTCATAGAAGACCAGAAGGTCTTCTTATAGAAGACCAGAGGGTCTTTTTTAGAAGACCAGAAGGTCTTCTTATAGAAGACCAGAAGGCCTTCTTATAGAAGACCAGAAGGTCTTCTTATAGAAGACAAGAAGGTCTTCTTATAGAAGACGAGAAGGTCTTCTTATAGAAGACCAGAAGGTCTTCTTATAGAACACCAGAAGGTCTTCTTATAGAACACCAGAAGGTCTTCTTATAGAAGACCAGAAGGTCTTCTTATAGAAGACCAGAAGGTCTTCTTATAGAAGACCAGAAGGTCTTCTTATAGAAGACCAGAAGGTCTTCTTATAGCAGACCAGAAGGTCTTCTTATAGCAGACCAGAAGGTCTTCTTATAGCAGACCAGAAGGTCTTCTTATAGCAGACCAGAAGGTTCCCTTAGTTTTTTGTTGGGATATTCTCCGCATCGCTTCATTTGAAATTATAAGATACAAAAAAACGGATAACAAAATTTACGCATCGTCGCTTCATTGGGTTTTCCTTTCAGAAAAACAAAAAATCTGTGATACAATTACTATTTGAATAATAAAAATTTAACAAAAGTCACGAACGCAGCATCGAAAGGAACAAAAAAAGGAAATTGTAACGTCAAATTATTTCCGTTGTATATTGTCTTTATTTGCGTTGATTGTATCTAGTTCATTTTTAAAAATTTAAAAAAAAAAAAAATCTTGCTGGAAAAGTTATTCATAGAAACGTATAGAAACTATAATTATCTTAGGGCAAAAGGACAAAATTTGACTAACACCAACATAACTCATATAAGACCGATTTCATAAAAAATCTAGATTTTATATGGGGCATGTTAAATTGGTGCCAGGAGAAAACGAAAAAATACCAAACTACAGAATGACGCTTCATCTTTATAAGAGGGCTATGTAGAAAGAAGCTCTCAGAAGCCACTTTGTAATGTCAAATATCCCATATATAAATTATTTTCCTACAATTTTATCCATTGGTACACCAAATTAAATTGAGTATAGAATATCATGTATGAAATTATGTTGTAATCGATTCCGATTTAGATCCGAATCAAGACATTTTAAATAGGTACTGATTTACATATAGCTCTCATATATATGGTTACAACGTTATAAATCATATAGTCGACATCGCTCGAATTTTTATCATTCCTTGCTGGTAGGGTTTCTCATATCTAGCATCTCAGTCTGTAATACACACACAACTCAGAGTCCGGCCATACCTATTATTAATATATAAAAAAGTCGATTGAAAACACTTCTAAACTCAGTACCTCATCTTCGTCTTTGTACCCTCCCCAATCATAGTGAAGTAATCATCTTACTAATTATTCTCAATTTCATGCAAACATGCATTTCAGGGCGTTAATTTTGTTTTTTTTTTCTCTCTCTTCTGTCACACTTGAAAGGAAAACCGAAAAAATAATCGAAACAAAAACAGAACTCAGACATGGCTTTAGTTCCGCTCAATTATTTTGTATGAATTATTGTGACAATGAAGGCATGCCAGGATTTTAAACGGTGGTAGACTACTTCAAGTTATTTTTTTTTCTTTTTGCTACAGTTTTAAAGGAAAATGAAATAGAAAAAAAATCGTGGAGACCTCGGGGCAAATTTAAATATCAATTTTCTTTAAAAAGATGAAGCAGAACACAAAAAGACAACGATGGTCCATTACCTTTGAGATTTATGTACTGAAGAAGCTTTTTTTGATGTCATCAATATTTGGAGAGTGTGTTTTTTTTTTTTTTTTTTTTGCTTTGGATATTAGTTTGCGTACAATCTTTTGGATTAACAATATAATAATGAATATGATGTGGCACACGACAGCAGTAAACGATTATGAGACATACGACCAACATGACCCGTATTTATTTTAAAGAGTTTTGTTATTCCGACAAGCGGTTGGTGCTAAAGCTTTGAGTGGATCCACCAGTGGTCGGAATAAGGGCATGTCCGGCAAGGTGAGCAAATGACACCCCGCAGTACAAATCTGTGAAGCGCATTCGCTCATCAGAATGTCCGTAACCTTCACCCAAGAAGACGATAACTTCGAATCTGACTGACCGATCTACCTCATATGCGGCTGTCGCTGGGCAAAAAACGGCGGAGAAAAAGCCTAGTACAGAGAAGGCATCAACCTCCTATGGAAAAGCTAACGCCAAGGTTCGTAGTCAGAGACAGAGGAAGCCATATGACAGACCGACCACGGTAACTACTAAAAATGACCTTCAAGTGACAATTATTGACAAATCTGATCCTTATGGTAGGATTGGTGACCGTCATTGATTGCTCATTGGATGAGCTCTTCGGTCGGATATCGTCTGTGGGTCGGATCAGCTTGACAGTGCCTTCATGCAGAAGGGCGCCAAACAGGAAATCGAGAGATTTACTCGTGAAAACTGTTGACGGCTTTGGTGCACTCTCGGAAGGAGCCAACTTTGCTGCGGTCTCCCCATCTGAGATCCCAACCAGACAGATCCTCTGAGCCTGGGTTCCGCACCTTCAGTGGACAAGGAACTCCTGCTGAAAATGTTGGCTTTGCAAAATCCCAAGCTCACTACATCGAACTGGACTGTTGTCAGTCTATCTTCTTGCAACGAGGATGGAGGGGTGGTCGCAAGGGTAGCAGTTGACCCAACGGGGGAAGCCTATCTCAGAGAGCGTGAGGGAAAATTGAACTTCATTTCAGGATGGGTTCGGTTTCGACTGAGCACATCCATCGAAACTCATTAGGAGTAGGGAAGCGGCAAAGGCTGCGCATCCTGCAGATTAATCTGCATCATTGTAAAGCCGCAGCTGCGGAATTAATATTGTCCCTCACGAAGTGGCAATTATTGACAAATCTGATCCTTATGGTAGGATTAGTGAAGTCATTGGTTGCTCTTTGAAGGAGCCGTTCGGTCGGCTCTCGTCTGTAGGTCGGATTAGGGGGACCGTCAGTCATAAACTGCTTGAACAGAAAATCGAGAGATTTTCTCGTGAAAACTGTTGACAGCTTTGGTGCACTCTGGGAAGGAACCAACCTTGCTGCGGTCTCTCTATCTGAGATCCCAGCTAGACGGATCCTCTCAGCCTGGGTTCCCCATCTTCAGTGGACAAGGAACTCCTGCTGAAAATTTGGCGTTGCAAAATCCCAACCTCACTACATCGAGCTGGACTGTTGTCAGTCTATCTCCTTACAACAAGGATGGAAGGATGGTCGAAAGGGTAGCAGGACCCACCGGGGGAGACCTATCTCAGAGAGCGTGAGGGAAAATTTAACTTCGGTTCAGGATGGGTTTGGTTTCGGCTGAGCACATCTACCGAAACTCAATAGGAGCAGGGAAGCAGCAAAGGCTGCGCATCCTACAAATTATTCTGCATCATTATAAAGCCGCAACCGCCGAACTACTATTGTCCCTCAAGAACTCTGAAGTGGACATCGTCTTGGTTCAGGAGCCATACATTTTTAAACTTAGACATATTGGCCGCGTCCATGGGGGACAAGGTGAGGACCTGTGTAGTAGGTAAAAAAAGTTTAAATCTTATCTTTCTATCTATCAGAGAGCGTGAGGGAAAATTTAACTTCGGTTCAGGATGGGTTTGGTTTCGACTGAGCACATCCACCGAAACTCAATAGAAGTGGGGAAGCGGCAAAGGCTGCGCATCCTGCAGATTTATCTGCATCATTGTAAAGCCGCAGCCGCCGAATTACTATTGTCCCTCACGAACTCTGAAGTGGACATTGCCTTGTTTCAGGAGCCATAAAGGTTTAAACTTAGACATATTCCCCGCGTCCATGGGGGACAAGGTGAGGACCTGTGTAGTAGGTAAAAAAAGTTTAAATCTTATCTTTCTATCTAATTACAGCAACGGTGACATGTGCACAGTCAGGCTGGAGCATTCGACGGGGATGACCACTCTGCTCTCCTCAGTCTACATGCCATTTGAGGAACTGGATCCACCAAACCCTAGTTTCCGAAAGATCCTCGACAAAATGACGAGCACATGCAACGTCATCCTGGGATGCGACGCAAACGCTCACCATTTCCAATGGGATAGCAAAGATCCTCGACAAAATGACGAGCACCTACAGCGTCATCCTGGGATGCGACGCAAAGCTCACCATTTCCAATGGGATAGCAAGGAGTCTATTTTCGATGTTATTCTATCCTATAATTTAGTATATGTAAAAGGGGTAGCGATCCGACCTTTAGAATTAGGGATAGAGATGAGGTCATTGACATGACTCCGTCATCAGCAATTGGTGATTATCTGATGAATATTCCTTTTCGGATCATTTGAAGATTTTCTTCGAGATCTGTTTTGAAGGAGGTAAACAAAAGAAAAAACTGTGAGAAATACACGGATCTAACGAACTTCCAGCTGACTCTTAATACAAACTTAGAAACTGCTGTGGAACTCAATGGGGCCGTGAACAATCTCACGGACGTCCTTCTCAGATGCCATAAGGAATCCTGTCAGCTTACATACCTTGTGATAAAATCTCAGCCATTGTAGTGGAACAGGGAACTTGTTGAACTCAGAAAAGCGACCAGACGACTGTACAACAGGGCTCACAAATCAAAATTCGATATTGACTGGAACTCCTATAGAGCTAGTTTCAAGAAATACAAGAGTGAGATTAAGCGTGCAAAGAAAAAGTCTTGGATAAATTTCTGTGAGTCGATAGAAGGATTCAACGACGCTGCTAGGTTTCGAAGATTACTATCCAAGGATCCGAAATCCATCGTGAGTGTCAAGAAACAGAATGAAGCATGGACGGACTCTGGTTCCGAGACTCTTAATCTTCTAGCTGAGACTCATTTCTCGGGCTGCAAAGATGTGGATACAATCAACGGTGAACGTGATGACACTCAGCCTCTCGCGACTCTTGATGTGGATCTCATTGGCAAGGTGGTTAACAGAAATAAGATACGCTGGGTAGCCAATACATTCAAACCATATAAATCGCCAGGACCAGATGGAATCACACCGGCGATGCTTCAATTTGCCTCGCCAAGTATATATCTGATCCTTGAAAAGATCTATGCGGCGAATTTACGAATTGGTTGCAATTTGGAACTCCGATACGTTGATGGGTAAACAACTTCTTCACACAAAATTTTTAATATAAGTCCATGTTTTTTATAACCCCCATACAAAAATCATCATTTTCGATATATTCAACCAGGGTGTCTGTAGCTTGGAATTTCGTTTTCTTCTGGTAGCAATTTTCCATGCCATATCCCCCATATAAAAGTGCCGATCGAGTTTAGAAATTTCAAATGCCAAACTCCTGGTGGAGGCAATGGGTTTTTTTACTTATTCCACAATAAGAATAACATTTTCTAATTAGAAAAGCTTTGGTATTGGTTACTATTTACATGTATGTGTAACTGATGATACTGTTCCTTCTTCTGTGAGGACGTGTTTAAATTAAAAGCCATTTATGACGATGGAAGTTGATAAAGCGCAATGAACCCATAAGTCATGCAATTCAAACAGACGAATCAAACAACAAAAAATTTATTAAATCTAGCAACGAACTGTCCTGCATCCCCTATGCATCATAATAAAATAAGTAAGTGGAATACAGGGAACTGTGGCTAAATGCAACAACATCAAACAAACAAAATAAATAATTGAAATTTGGTATGCCAGAAGCAGGAACATTTTAAATAATTTATGAATCAAATCGACCAGGCCGAACTTTTTGTACCCTACACCATGACGAAGCGGACATTCTAAATACTAAATACAAAACGATCGAAATCAATGTAAATTGTTTGCAAGAGAAACTAAAATGGCAATGAGGTTTGAAAATTGGACCAGATAGAAACACAGACTTATATTGCAAATGTTATGTGAAGAAGTTCTTGGCCCACCAAGGTCCCGGAATGCCAAATTACAGCTACTTGGT
This sequence comes from Musca vetustissima, assembly GCF_032173495.1. Classification (NCBI taxonomy): domain Eukaryota; kingdom Metazoa; phylum Arthropoda; class Insecta; order Diptera; family Muscidae; genus Musca; species Musca vetustissima. The sequence goes on from NW_026882355.1 coordinate 21,430, forward strand.
AATGGTAAAATATGGTCACTGTGGTTAAAAATGGCGTAGGGGATGATAGATACCAAGCAACGGCTCTGATTGGCGAAGTCCAGGCTTATCTTGGCCCTTCTTTCATCTCAATTGTGGACAATGACCTCTCCGCGGTGTAACCTGGTTGAAATTGTGAGCTGATATGTGCCGCGAGTTCACCCATAAGAACTATAAAAAAATGGGTTCAAGCGTCGGGTTTGTTGCCCACACTTGGAAGGAAATTTTAATGAAAAAATCGGAAGGGAAAATATTTTTGGCCCCACCGTCGGAAAATTCAGCCTCCACGAAGAAACATCCGACAACGGCATGATGTTGATTGACTTCGCGGCAGAAAAAAACATGGTAGTTAGCAGCACCAGATTCAAGCACCTCGATATACACAAGGCCACCTGGATCTCTCCTGGTCAAGCAACGAGAAATCATATTGCCCATGTTGTGATAGACGGACGGCATTTGTCCAGTGTTTTACACGTTCGATCGATACGAGGAGCGAATAACGATTCGGACTATTACCTTGTGGCAGCCAAGGTTCGCACCCGTCCTTATGTAGCACCAAAGGTGCGATCTAATGTAACACGGAAACTCGATGTCGAAAAGCTGCAAACACAACAGGTAACAGAGGCCCACTCAGCTCAACTTAACAAGAAATACCTGAGCGTGATCAAATCGAGATGTACAAGAGTCAGAATGAAGTCCGAAAATGTTACTAACGAGTAAAACACCAAACCGAAGCCTTTGGTGCAGGCACATCCTCCTGTAGAGATGAAGAAGGAAACCTGTTGACAGATACAGACAACGTTCTGACGATCTGGAAGTAGCATTTTGATAAAACTTCAGATATCAAATAGTGGCGGTGTAGAAGATATGCCAGAACCAATAAGAAATGACGATATAGAATGTATACCACCTAGCCAAGAAGAGGTCAGAAATGCAATTAATCGGCTAAAGAGCAATAAAGCAGCAGCTAATCAGTACAATTTGGCTAGAGGAATGCATGACCAATGATAGGAACCTCAACATCCTATGTCCCGTGCACAAAAAAGGAGACAAGACGATATGTGTCAACTATAGAGGAATAAGTATCCTTCCCATCGCATATAAAGTGCTATCTAGCGTGCTGTGTAAACGACTGAAGCCAATGGTCAATGCCATTACTGGACCATACCAATGAGCCTTCAGACCTGGCAAATCCACCATTGACCAGATTTTCTGGAAAAAAACCCACGAACAACACATCGACATATTCCACCTATTCATCTACAATAAAGCCGCATTCGACAGCCCTATCCGTTCAGAGGTGTATAATACGGCTATGCAGGATAACTTGAAGTGACACAAAGTCAGCAGTTAAAGAACCTATCGGAGCCATTCAATACCGAACGAGGATTCAGACAAGGTGACAGTTTGTCGTGGGATATTTTTAAAATCCTGCTGGAAAAGGTCATACGAGACGCAAAGGTGAACAGAAATGGCACTCTGTGCACCAAACAACACCTGCTACTCACCTACGCCGATGACATCGATATAATGGGTCGAATATTGCGAGCGGTAACAGCCACTTTTGAACAAATTGAGAAGGAGTCTGCCAAAGTGGGTCTGGCAGTAAATGGCGAGAAGACCAAGACATTATATACATTGGTACCGCCATAAATAAAAGGGATGACATCAGTTTTGAAAATCGGAGAAGGATAGTGGTGGCCAACAGATGCTACTATGGTCTAAGTAAGCAATTTAGAAACAGGGCCACCTCCCGCCAGACCAAACTCGCACTTTACAAGACGCTGATACTACCCGTACTGTTATATGGATCTGAAGCATGGGTACTTGCGCAAGCAGATTAGGCAGCTTTTGGGGTGTTTGAGAAAAAAAATCCCCTAAAGATCTATGGACCTATGGAAAAGGTCATACGAGACGCAAAGGTGAACAGAAATGGCACTCTGTGCACCAAACAACACCTGCTACTCACCTACGCCGATGACATCGATATAATGGGTCGAATATTGCGAGCGGTAACAGCCACTTTTGAACAAATTGAGAAGGAGTCTGCCAAAGTGGGTCTGGCAGTAAATGGCGAGAAGACCAAGACATTATATACATTGGTACCGCCATAAATAAAAGGGATGACATCAGTTTTGAAAATCGGAGAAGGATAGTGGTGGCCAACAGATGCTACTATGGTCTAAGTAAGCAATTTAGAAACAGGGCCACCTCCCGCCAGACCAAACTCGCACTTTACAAGACGCTGATACTACCCGTGCTGTTATATGGATCTGAAGCATGGGTACTTGCGCAAGCAGATTAGGCAGCTTTTGGGGTGTTTGAGAGAAAAAATCCCCTAAAGATCTATGGACCGATCTGCGTCGACGGTGAATATCGACGATGAATATCGAATGAACCACGAGCTTTACAATCTACACGCGAACAACGACATAGTCAGTCGTATTGAGCTGCAGCGACTACGGTGGATAGGTCATGTTGTGCGAATGAATGAGAATGCCCCAGCTCAAAAGGCATATCAAAGCGAGCCTACTGAAGGTTCACGCAGAAGGGGAAGGCCATGAATTAAATGAAAAGACCAAGTAGAAGAAGTTAAGTAGAAGTTATATGGGAGCTTGTTCAATATTGATAATTTTTTTAGGAAGATCTTTAACCCAAGATATAACGATATGTGGAACAAAAAAGTGAAACAATATAGATAATTTTTATGTGAAGATTTGTTACTCAATCAGAACACAAAATAACAAATTACTGTCAATTTGGCTGAAAGTCCTCCATAATACCGAATAAAGAAGGAGAAAACCCCCATAAAACAATACCTTCGTTTTATGGGGGGTTTCCCCAAACTTTAATCCTGTATTCACAGCTTTTAGTGTAGAAATGTTTCACCCAATGCAAATCCCAAATATAAAACCAGTGAGCGGAGCAGTATAGTCGGACGGGGCCGACCATACGATACCCTACACAACTACCATGAACTCTAATTTTCTGAAGATGTTTATTTCGAGTCTGAGTAATATTTCCTGATATTTGCCCCCTCTTGTCCGATTAGAGGTCAACAACACCTCTTCCTTACTTTTTTCGAATGTTCCGTACAGTCCTTCTAATTACTTGTCCAGATTACCTTCACGGTGGGTTGTGTTGTGATTTTCGGATTATACTCGACTCGAAAACACACAAAAAATTAAGTTTTCGGTCCATTTCATCCCAAAATTTTAATCTGATCATCACCGAAAATTGTAGGCGTTGTTCTCGACCATAACTGGAACTTCATGAAAAATTTTAAAGCCATCAGCACGATATTTCCCCCTCTAATGTGGTAATGGGTTACTAAATAATATCTGAAAACGTAAGCACCTGTAAATATTTGACTGTAACTTCCACATCTGAGTAGATACATCACTATATTTGGTATCAATTTAAAGGCCAACCACTCCTCTTGGATATGCTATCAACTCCTTGCGAGCGGTAACAGCCACTTTTGAACAAATTGAGAAGGAGTCTGCCAAAGTGGGTCTGGCAGTAAATGGCGAGAAGACCAAGACATTATATACATTGGTACCGCCATAAATAAAAGGGATGACATCAGTTTTGAAAATCGGAGAAGGATAGTGGTGGCCAACAGATGCTACTATGGTCTAAGTAAGCAATTTAGAAACAGGGCCACCTCCCGCCAGACCAAACTCGCACTTTACAAGACGCTGATACTACCCGTGCTGTTATATGGATCTGAAGCATGGGTACTTGCGCAAGCAGATTAGGCAGCTTTTGGGGTGTTTGAGAGAAAAAATCCCCTAAAGATCTATGGACCGATCTGCGTCGACGGTGAATATCGACGATGAATATCGAATGAACCACGAGCTTTACAATCTACACGCGAACAACGACATAGTCAGTCGTATTGAGCTGCAGCGACTACGGTGGATAGGTCATGTTGTGCGAATGAATGAGAATGCCCCAGCTCAAAAGGCATATCAAAGCGAGCCTACTGAAGGTTCACGCAGAAGGCGAAGGCCATGAATTAAATGAAAAGACCAAGTAGAAGAAGTTAAGTAGAAGTTATATGGGAGCTTGTTCAATATTGATAATTTTTTTAGGAAGATCTTTAACCCAAGATATAACGATATGTGGAACAAAAAAGTGAAACAATATAGATAATTTTTATGTGAAGATTTGTTACTCAATCAGAACACAAAATAACAAATTACTGTCAATTTGGCTGAAAGTCCTCCATAATACCGAATAAAGAAGGAGAAAACCCCCATAAAACAATACCTTCGTTTTATGGGGGGTTTCCCCAAACTTTAATCCTGTATTCACAGCTTTTAGTGTAGAAATGTTTCACCCAATGCAAATCCCAAATATAAAATTACAGCCAATTTTGTTGAAAAGCATGAAAACGCGACAATACAAAAATAGACTAGGTACTTGGTCTTAGCATTATATGGGACAACGCCGAAATTTGGCCTACAATGTATAGCTTTTTGATAGGATGCTTTTCTACCCAACGAGAATTCAAAATATAAAATTAAACCCTATTTGCTTGAAAAAAAAATCCCAAACTTCCTACATTATCGAAATATGAGAAATATCGTTACATGGGAGCTACTCTAAAAACTGGACCAATATTAATAATTTTTGATGAAAATAAAAACTAAAATAGAAAATTACAGTCAACAAAATTGATTGATTGCTATAAACTCCCAAAATACGGAATAATGTATCGTTACATGGAGGCTGATAAGGTTGATAATTAGGGTTGTTGTTACTGTGACCAATAGGTACCATTCTCAATACCATATATTTTAGGAGTAGCAGCAATGAATGTCCAAAATTTCAAAGCTCTATTTTAAATATTATCACTGAGGGACATGTCTAGAATTTTATTCCAATCCAGGATATGTTTACTTTATGGGGTCTGCAGGAAATATATATTGCATCCCATTCTGTGACTTCAATTTTGTCATATTCCTTTAGGTCTAACTGTGTGGCGTGAGTATTCCGAATTTTTCTTGGCATTTGATGTGTTTTTATTGCAGCAACAACAACAACAGTAACAACATCACCTAATTCATTTGTTGTTGTTGCTGGTGTCGTTCTTTCATTTTTAAGGAGTCACTTTTAGTTTGTGTTTTTTTAGGTGGATTAAGTGGCATTATCCAACCATCCCTCGCATTTCATATGAGTGCTGCAACAAAACTGAGTCATACACATACGAGTATGTAGTGTACATATGCAGGCATCGCATATTCATACCCGCTCCAACTCAGACACTCACATATGCTTGGACAATTTGATGTTGAACAGTAAAATTATGTGCATGGTCGATGGATGCAACAGCCACAGTGATGGGAAGATGTGGCAGGGATGAGACTACACAGATTTTTAAATGGTACTGAAAATGCCTTTATTTAAAAGCCTTAGAGCTCAATCTAGTTAATCCAATGTGTGTTCAAAGCCCTATAGCCGATGAAAAACTATGCAAGATATTTTAATATTTGGAAGTCTTGTCGGAGACTTGATATTTTAGGCGACATGTACAAGGGGTTTACCAAGGTTTTTGGGTCTTAACATAAATATTATAAAAAACCATCCTCTTTAATGAATTTACCAAAAACACGCTTCGAATAGGCTTTAAATATTTAACCATAAACACGATTCTGAAAGGTCTTAAAAAATAAAAAACAAGCCTCTGATAGTCTTTAAAAAATAGTTTTTAAAAATCTGCGCCTTCGATAGGCCTTGAAAAATATTTTAAGGACTTTTAGGCTCTGATAGGCCTTGAAATCTACGCCTTTAATAGGTCTACAAAATAATTTAAAAAATTTTACGCGTCTCATTTTATTTTAAAAATTCACTCATCTACTTACTGACTTGTGACAGAACATTTGTTCCATAAGCCAAGCATAAAAACGATTTCCAGGCGCGTCGATCTTTTGCGCAGTTCTTCCAATTGGAAAAATCATGTTCGGCAATGTTCTCTTCCACATGACCTTTCCATCTAATTCGTGACCTTCCCCTTCTGCGTGAACCATCAACTGTTTCGCTTTTATATGCCTTTTGAGCTGGGGCATCTCCATCCATTCTCACAACATGGCCTCACCAACGTAGTCGCTGCAGCTTGATACGTCTGACCATGTCGATGTCCGAGAATTTAAGGTACAGCTCATAGTTCTTTCGGGTAGTATCCGCGTCTTGTAGAGTGAGAGTTTGGTCTAGTGAGAGGTGGCCTTGTTTCAGAATTGCTTACTTAGACCATATTAGCACCTGTTGGCCAAAACTATCCTTTTCCGAATTTCAAAACTTATTTATGGCGGTACCAAGGTATATACAATTTTTGACTACCTCGAAACTGTAGATCTCAAGATCCATAGTTTGTCCGAGTCTACTGGACGTCTTGCGCGTGGATACCATCAGCTTGGTCTTCTCGCCATTTACTGCCAGACCCACTTTGGTAGACTCTGTATCAGTTTGTTCAAAGCTGGCTGTTACCGCTCGACCCATTATATCGATGTCATCGGCGTAGGTGAGTAAAATGTACTGTTCCGTGTACATAGAGCCGTTTCTGTTCACCTTTGCCTCTCGTATGACATTTTTCAGCAGGATATTTAAAGGATCAAACGACAAACTGTCACCTTGTCTGAAGAATGTGTCCTCGTTGTGTGAATCCTCGTTCCGAGTGGTCCTTTCCGATTTTAACTGCTGACCTTGTGACAGTTGAAGTTATGCTGCATAGCCGTATTAATTTAACAGGAATGCCGAACGCAAACATGTATATAAACACCTCTGAAAGCATAGGGCTGTCGAATGCGGCTTTATAGTCGACGATTAGGTAAAATGTGTCGATGTGTTTGTCGTTGGGCTTTTGGAGGACCTGGGGCAGAGTGGAAATCTGGTCAATGGTGGATTTATCAGGCCTGAAGCCGCATTGGTATGATCCAATAATGCAATTGACAATTGGCTTCAGTCGTTCACACAGCACGTTGAAAAACATTTTACATGCGATGGGAAGTAGACTTATTCCTCTTTATAGTTGGCACATATCGTCTTGTCTCCTTTTTTGTGCACGGACACAGGGTTCCAATCTTTGGACATGCATTCCTCTAGCCAAATTGTACTAATCAGCTGGTGCATGCTCCTGACCAGCATCTGACCACCAGTCTTGAATAGTTCGGCTTGTAACCCATCGGCACGTGCTGCTTTCTGGTTCTGCAGCCGATTAGTTGCTACTCTGACCTCATCTTGGCTAGGCGGTATACAATCTATAAAGTCATCTCTTACTGATTCTGGGGTATCTTCTTCACCGCCACTATTTGATACCAGAAACTTTTGAAAATGCTCCTCCCAGATCCTCAACCCGCTTCTTCTCTACAGGAGGATGTGGCTGCACCAAAGCCTTCGATTTGGTGTTTTACTCGGTGGTAAAATTTCCGGACCTAATTCTGACTCCTGTACATTTCGACTAGCTCACGCTCAGGGTTTTCTTGTTCTTTCTTCTAAAAATACTTTTCTCTCTCTCCTGTTCTCCCGCTAATCCTCCATCGCATTACGTGTTGCGGCATTCCTGATTCCTTGATGGTGCTCTTTGGTACCAAGGTGTTGCAGATTGCCATTGTGCTTCTATATTATTATCGGGATAAGGGGTGCTATCGTCCAGCAAGTGGGTAAGTTTAGCGGAGTAGGTTTCCGATATCTGCCTTGTTTGCTATTTTTCGACGTCGAGTTTCCGTGTTACATTAGATCGCACCTTTGATGCTACTTTAAGGCGAGTGCGAACCTTGGCTGCCACAAAGTAATGGTCTGAATCGATATTCGCTCATAGGATCGATCGAAAGTCTAAAACACTGGATGAATGCCTCCCGTCTATCACAACATGGTCAGTTTGATCGGGAGAAAACCAAGTGGCATTGTATATATCGACATGCTTGAATATGGTGCTGCTAACCACCATGTTTTTTGATGCCGCGAAGTCAATCAACCTCATGCCGTTGTCGGATGTTTCTTCGTGGAGGCTGAATTTTCCGACGGTGGGAACAAAAATATTTTCCCGTCCAATTTCTGCATTAAAATCTAGCAGAATTTTAATGTCTTGACCAGGGTCATATGCTGTCATATGCGGTCATATGCTGTTTCTAGGCACTCGTAATGTCTTTGGTCTGTTCATCTTTGTATTCCGTCAGAGCATAAGCGCAAATAAGATAGAAACTTCGCTTTTATACGGATTATATCAATTCGTTCATCTACTGGAGTAAATATGGACAAGAAATGTTTATTCTCCTATTAACCATAAATCCGCAGCCAAATTCATGTCTCGTTTCATGGCAGCTATAATACAGGGCGTAATCATCTGATTTACTTAAGCCAGTCCATTTCCATCGCATTTTCTGTAAATTAATAATATCGGCTTTGTACTTCTTGGGTACATCCACCAAAGCGAAAACTGCGCCAGTTCTGTACAACGTGCGCACAGATTCACAGATCGTGATCCTTTATACATTTGCGGGGGTCGTAAACATGGGGGGAGGCGGGGTGGGTTTTTTATACCCTCCACCATAGTATGGAGGGTATATTAATTTTGTCATTCCGTTTGTAACTCACCGAAATATTCATTTCCGACCCTATAAAGTATATATATTCTTGATCAGGGTAAAATTCTAATACGATCTAGCCATGTCCGTCCGTCTGTCCGTCTGTTGTAATCACGCTATCTTCCGAAGGAATTTAGATAGGGTGCTGAAATTTTGCATAGGATTGTCTTTTGTCTGCAGGCAGGTCAAGTTCGAAGATGGGATATATCGGTCCACGGTTAGGCTTAGCTCCCATATAAGGGTACCCCCAAATTTTCGGAGTTTTGGGGTTCTTGAGCGCGTTTTTCAACCGAATTCGCTGAAATTTGATACATTGGGTTCTTATTGGGTACTAAATGTCGCAACAAAAATTATAAATATAGGTCCACTTTTTCTGGTAGCCCCCATATAACGGTACCTCCTAATTCTAAATAGGTTTCAAATCACTCCATTCCATTTTTCTGGTAGCCCCTCATATAAGGGTACCCCAATTTTAGGTATTTTGGGGTTCTTTTTCAACCGAATTCGCTGAAATTTGGTATATTGGTTTCTTATTGGGCACCAAATATCTCCACTAAAAAGTATAAATATAAGTCCATTTTTTCTGGTAGCCCCTATATAAGGGTACCCCCAACTTTCGGTATTTTGGGGTTCTTGAGCGCGTTTTTCAACCGAATTCCCTGAAATTTGGTATATTGGGTTCTTATTGGGTACCAAATATCTCCACTAAAAATTATAAATATAAGTCATTTTATTCAGTTAGCCCCCATAGCGATTTTCAACCGAAATCACTGAAATTTGGTATTTTGTAGCCGTATATGGAAACAAATCTCCCTACCCAAAATTATTAATAGTCAACCCCTTTTAGGCGTAGTCCCCATATAACCCCATTTTTTATACTAATATAATTATCTGTTTTTTCCACGTTTTGGGTTTGGTTCTAACACTCTGTTGTAATCATTTCACCTGCGAAGGATATCGAGATAAAAAACTAGAACGTACGGTTCGATAATGAACTATAACCCTATTTAGACCTAGCCCCTGTGTGGGAGGTACCAGAAGGAGTGGACCGATGTTCCCCATCTTCGAACTTGAACTAAGTTTGGAAGATGGCCAAAGTTTGGATGAAATCGAAATTTTCTGAAACAAATTTGATCCAAAGAAACATGGATCTAGAACCATTTTAACCGTGTCAAAGTGTATATGTCCTCATTATCCATAAAGCTGAGAGAATAAGTGTCCTTTAAAAATTTCTGAAATTTGTTTTATAGTTTACATTGTGGTTTATATAACCGGTTTGTGGAAATGTTGATATAGGTCCACTTTTTGGTATTTTCCCTATATTTTTATTTCAAGTACCTGTCAGTATATTTATGGTGGAGGGTATCCAAATTCGGCCCTGCCGAACTTAACGCTTTTTCACTTGTTTGGTTTTCTTTTTCGTTAATTTTCCATAGTAGGAGGGGTTTTCGAGTGTGGATGAACTCGCGGCACAAATCAGCTCACTATTTCAACGGCTGTTGAATGTACGTCAGGGGAGCAGGGCTGCCAGATTTTTTTTTGGGAAAATCGTCAAAATGACGATTTTTTTATCAAAAATCGTCAAAAATTTAAATACGCACATTTAGATATATTTAAATATATTTTCTTATTAAAAGGAACATAAAAGAGGTATTCAATTTATTAAACACGTTTTTTTTAAAGCTAATCAAGAAATTCATTTATTTTATAAATAAATATTTGAATAGTCATTTCGACTTTAATAAAGTCATTCATTTTTTTGTTTTTCATCTTCGTTCACAAAATGTGGAAATTCTTTAAGGATATCGAAAAATGAATTATTCTCTTCATTACTAATATACGTTGGACTTATCATAGATACAATTTTAAAAATGCTTTCAAATCGAATATTTTTAAAATTGTAATAACGTTGTATAAATTTAAACTTAAATTTAATATAACAACTTTTCCGTTCACCAATTTTCTTCTATTTACCCGTGTCAAAAAACAACAACCGTTAACTTTTATTTGTTTTGTTGCTGTCTACCCAGAGGACGGCACAGCTGATTGGTAGTTTTTCATATATCTGGGTAAACGTAAACTGTTGTTGGCTTTGTAACAATACAAAGTATACCTCACACACATATGCCAAATATTCATATTCTTTTTCTTTCGCTTTATACATTTTTGATGTTGCCTAAACAAAAAGAACCCAAATATTGCAATATTACTAAAATGACCAAAAATCGTCATTTTTTGGGCAAAAATCGTCAAATCGTCATTTTTCAATTTTTGACCAAAAAATCGTCAAAATGACGATAAATCGTCAAATCTGGCAGCCCTGCAGGGGAGGTCAGTGTCCACAATTATGTTCAATATCGGAGACAATTTTTCTAACCTGAGTGCCTGTAGTTTGAAATATCGTTCTTCCTGGCAGTATTTCGAATGTACATATCGTGGTGAAGGGTATACAAAATTCGACTTTTTACTTGTTTAAATTATATTTTAAAGACTATAAACATTGCATCCCTAAGGTTCTAGTTTCCGTAGGTGTGGATTGTGCAGAATCTAATCTGAAGCTGAGGCTAAGCAAAATATATCAATCTTTTTTTAATAATCTTCTTTCAGAACATCTGAACTTAACAGTGCATGTGATCCTAGATTTATTGGATACTGTATTCCACTGCGTACCCTGAAACCCAATACTTAGTTACCTCATTGCCATCAATTGCAACACTTCCAGCAATGTCTGAGGACACTTCGCACAGTGCAAAGACGTTCACTTGCATATGGATGTGTTTTATTCTTCTTTCCATGTTCCATGATATTTCCTACGCTCTGCACTAGGAATTTGTTTTCTTGGCTAAGTTGCTTTTCGATGTTGATTTCAAATTCATTTGAGGGGGGTTTTGGGAAAGACGAAATACAAACAGTAGAACGTGCTGTGTCATGCCATCTATTTTGGAGGATTGTAGTTCTGTTTAATGTTTAGTTTCTGTTTCCACTAGTCAGTCAGTTCAAATTCCACAACGATGCTAGACGATGGTGATGTTGTTGTTTTGGAGTACTTTGGCCCCCATACACATGCTCCTCCATGGCAGTGCCACAACAACAACCACGAGCAACAAATGGTGGGTGTGCATTTGAAAAAGAACAACACACACAAATTTCTGTATGTTGGGAGAGTATCCCACACAACCTGGTCAGGATTAAAGTGGGATTAATATTAAGGAACCATATTTGTTGCTCTTATATTTTTAAAATCTAAACAAGGGAGGAATCTGTTCATCAGCATCCAACACTAGGATCACGAAATGTATTCTCTGGTTTCTATCATTGTCATCGCCATCCTCATAGCTGCTGATGTTTAAAATTTTTTTTTTTTTTTGAAATGATTTATGTATCATTTGACATTAATGTCACGTTCCAATGTCCAATTTCAATTGGCATTTCCTATATCTCTAATAGCTGCAGTACACAAACACGCACACACACACTCGCACACAGAGAACACAAATCAAATGTGAGTGTAGGGACGGATGGATGTATGTACTCGTATGTAGATTGGCTGTTATATGAAATGTATCTGAATGGCAGAGATTAGTAAGTCAACGTAGGGTAATCCTACAGGTAATCCCAGTACAAACTGAGAAATAGATCATATGTTGGGGGAACACTCATTAAATTTTTGAAAAATATATATTTAGAAAAAAATAGGATGGAGACCTCTACAAGACTTCTGCAAATAGAACAACTTCTAATATGTCTAAAAAAGTTGTCCTATAGCCCCATCTTCGGACTTTGATAAAAAATATAAGTTTAGATTAAATCAGACACTCTATCCTCTTGATATAGGATTTCCAATATTTCAAAATTTTCGCATTTTTTGATGGAGGTGCCAGAAGTATTGGAAGGATGTGTTCCATCTTCAGACTTGATCTAGGTCAGTAAACATATTACGATGTGAACAATTTAGATGAAATTGTATATTTCAGTTCGTTTCATACGAGATTTGCTAATTTGCCCTTTGTGGGGAAGGTACTAGAAGGAATTTACCTATAGGTTCCATCTTCCGACATGATTTAGGATTGTTAAAAGTGTTAAAAATTGCAAAGTTTGGATCATATCGGACATTCATTTCGCTTGATATTGGATTAACAAAATTCCAAAATATTGTCCCTTTGTGGGCCAGGTACCAGAAGGAGAGAAACAATGGTTCTCTATCTTCGGACATAATTTAAGTATGGTAAAAAGTATGGAAAAATATCAGTTCGCTTCATAAATTTATGGAGCAGGTACTAAAAAGAGTGGACCGATATGTCCCATCATCAGTGTTGCCAATTTAGCACTTTTAGTGCTAGATTTAGCACTTTTTAAACTCATTTAGCACCAAAAACATTGATCTAGCACCTAGCACTTTTTTAGCATTTTTAATTTGTTTCAAGATTTTTTTCAAAATTTTTAGTATCATTCCAAAAAAATTTTAGTTTCTCGATTTCACATCGACACATTGAAGTTTCCGTATGTTTCACAGGGTGGATTTGATTTTCCAATGTTGTTTCTAGTGAGCGGAGCAGTATAGTCGCACGGGGCTATCCATATGATACATTACGTAACTACCACAAGACTTAAATTTTCTGCGAAACTAATTTCCGTGTCGGTGAAAAATTCTGCGAAATATCCACATCCTGGTGTTGTTATAATACTACATTATCAGAATATAACAAGTAAAAAAACTATGTTAACGGCCGAACTTTTTATAACTTTATAATAAATTACAGCCATCTCAATTGGAAAATGTGTCCAAAATCCCCAAAATACCGAAAATTGGGGGGGGACCCTTATATGGGGGCTAGACCAATACTTAGGCCGATATATGACATTTGCAATACCAAATATCCAAGAAGTACTAGTAATATCTGACAGATCCATATCAAAGCAGCCATGTTTTTTCGTTGACTAGATTTCCCGTATTTATTGGTGTTCGGGTTATAAAAAGCATTTAGAAAAGTGCATTTAGAAAAATTTTTTTTTTGTATAATTTCATCCTCTAAATATCATCGTTCAAAACCGATAGATGTCGCACTTCAACAAAACCGGAACTTTATGCAAAATTGTATAGCTATAATCTAGTGCGGTAATGGTGATACTAAATACTATTAGAATATACCCAACAAACCAAAAGTATTGAGAATAATATTATATTAAGCTTACCAACACAAGCATTAAGCTTGAAAAAGTCTTGAGAAAATCTTGAAAAATGTTTATTAATAATTGCAGAAAAATCAAAACTGAACCTTTATGATACAATTACTTGTGTAATATTACTTAAATCTTATTCTTGCAATTGTAGAATAAGCTTACAAATGTAATTTTATCTTAACTAGTGTGTATATAAGCTTACTCATCTCAATATACAACTCTTGAGAAACATTTGTGTACAACAATAGTTTATCGAGCATAGTTGAAAACTGTTTGTGAATTCAAATTTTAACAATTTTTTTTTTAATATTACTAAAAAAGCTTAAGAACTATTATTATAAGCTTGTTCTCAAGTAGTATTGAGATTTGATTACTGAATGGTATGTTGGGTATACCCCTTTAAATATTTACGTATAGCTCCCACACCCGGTCTCAGCCCTTCTAGAATAAATGTGAAGAGCATATAATGCAAATTTTTTCAAACAAAATCTGGGTCAATTTGACTTGCTCAGTATGCTTATTCATTAGCATTTTCCCCATGTACAATTTTGTGACCTCTAGAGAGACCAGAAACAAATATAAAAAGCTTTGGTTAACTTCAACATCCAAATATTGACCGTTTTTATCAAACTCAATAAGTGTCTTCACTGGCCAGAACCGGATATGCAGAATATCGTGACAATTGTTTCACAGCTATGACCGTTACTTGGTTTACAAATGTTAATGGACATACGGATAGTCACATACATCTATATACTCAGCAATTCGGGATATAACGATTCGTAATGTAAGTCCAGGACCAATATTTCGTTACGAACTATTGAAACACTAACATTTGCAATACCCTCACAACATAGCTATTAATTTAAATTTTAAGAAATATAGATCTCATTATAGACTAAAATCAAATTTTCTTAAATTCATTTTTAGCACTTTTTTCTGGCACTTTTCTAAAATTTTTAGCACTTTTTAGCATCTTTTTCAACAAAATCTAGCATTTTTTCTCAATCAAGTTTTGGCAACACTGCCCATCATCCAACATTATACAGAATTGGTTAAAATAATAGGTCGTGTAAAGATTACCTTCAAATCGAAATGTTTACAATTATGTGGGGAAAATACCCAAGGGAGTGGAACGATATTCCTCATCTTCGAACATAAATACCATTTGAAAGAAATATTACGAAGTACACAGTGTCAAATCCGACATTCCAGTCGCCTAATATGGGATTTTTTAAATATTGAATATGTTTACCATTTGTGGAGGATGGGTCCCATTTTCGGAATTCATTTAGGCTTGGTAAATATAAAACATATTTAAAGCTCAATTTTAAAAATTTTATAGGCGAAGTACAGAAGTTAGAAGTTATATGGGTGCTATGCCTAAAAGTGGACCGATATATCTCATCTTCGAACTTGACCTGCAAAATTTCAGCACCCTATATCAATTCCTTCAGAAGATAGCGTGATTACAACAGACGGACGGCATGGCTAGATCATCTTACAATTTTACCCTGATCAAGAATATATATACTTTTTAGGGTCGGAAATGAATATTTCGATGAGTTACAAACGGAATGACAAAATTAATATACCCTCCATACTATGATATAGGGGATATTAAAAATACTTTAAAGTGGATAATCCAGACACTCAGCTTGGGCTAGGATCTTCAACATACCGACAATTAAAAAGGGCTTGTGTGGACCTTAATATGTGAGCTATGTCATTGTAAATTGTTTGCTAGTAGGTACTTTATCTTCTGAGAAATATACAGTCACATAGGATGGAAAACTGGGCTTGAACTTCAACGTATCGAAAATTAAGAGGACTTTGTATGAGATCTACATCAAAACATAGCTAAAATCGGGAAAAAATGCAAAGATGTTTTTTTTACCCTTTACGAATTGATATGCATTACAACCACTTCGGCCGAAAAACATTCAAAATACCGAAAATGGAGAGGGAGACATTTATTTGTAGACTATGTGGAAACGTGGATCCATTTCGAAAATTTTGTGCAAAGATATTCTCCAAGAATTCAGGATAAATCTTTATATGGGAGTTATGGGTAATATCCACCTACGTTGAAAATTGCCTGTAAGGCTACTATCTGGGCATACGGAACAATCTGTCATGTTGGCGCTAGGGGATGTTTCGGATTTGACTTAGAAAATTCCTGTGAAGCCTACCACTTGGTCCGATTTTTGTCTTTCCCCTTGTGATATTTCCTTCTTTGCAGCTACCGACGCGAACGGATGTTAATATAATTTTTAAAATCCATGTTTCAGACATTCAGAATATTTGTAAAAAATGTGTATAAAAGATATTTCTTTGATAAAATATAATCCCTATGCACCACCTACCTATTAATAGTCAAACAAACTTTGTGTTATATTTAAGTTTTAAAATGCGAATCGTGTCTTAGCTAAATATGTGATTCGTGTCTTAACTATATAACATAACAAATAAAACTGTTAGAACACTTTATTATAACAGTTAACTGTGGCGTTTATTGTTATACCATGTATGTCTAGATGGAGCCACTGTACAGTTATAGACCTTCGATACCCTTCGTCTACCCATGAGTTTTCCCACTTTAAAGAATGACTTCCTAACGCTGGGGTGTAATCTAACCTCCTGCCTATATGCGCTCTGCAGTAGTCGGGATACTATTTTAGAAGGGAACCAAGTCATGTCGCCTTTAAATCAATGACATATGGATTTTAATTTTTTTTAAACTACCTCCTTCAACTTGTAATGACTGTCTTGTGACAGTTTCTGAATAGTTTAATATGAGTACCTGCCATTTGACCTACCTCACAGTGACTGAACCACAGGTGGAATAATGCTCATCAGCGCACCAGCAACGTAGTGTTGTACAAATTGGAGAGCGGCACACTCTTCCTTGATGAGGGTCGAAGCTACAACCACCGCGATGGTTCCAGGGGGCCATACCAACTGTCAGGCTGGATCGACAGATCCATGGTCAGCTTACAACCGCTGCACGAAAAACCTCCGATCAGGTTCCAGACCGAAGGGGGCCACTACGAACGTTGCGTCACGAATAAATTCGTACGTCAACCTCCCCTTGGTCACTGTTCGTCCACCTAGTCCTCCACCTATCAACAACACACTCCCGAAGGATAGTTCTGTACCGCCTAGTATCCCCATCCACCAGATAGAAGACTTGAGCCTATCATCCTCATCCAACTTCTAGTCACGCTTAAACTTATACATGATAGCCCTACATCTTACATCAAGATCAGGCGGCGCGGAAACGGTGCGACACACTGACAAACATGCTAACATGCAACCGTCTTCTCGGTTGCCACCTCCACTCCAATTCGATCACTCCAGACCTGCACAATCTGCATAGCTTGCACACCATGATTTACAAGTTCAAGGTGACTTTCCCCTTGAATCATGATGAGAAAGTCATCCGCAAATTCCCAAACCTTGAAGGAGGCAGCTAGCTCCCGCAACAGAGAATGCATCATTATGTTCCATATACATGTACCACAAATGGAGCACTGTGGACAACCAGGCTGCCCATCCCTCCATACCTAAGCTCCCATGAAACAAGCCTTCCTATCTCGGAATAATCTCCCTACACCCGACCTCTGACAACCTTGTGAGCACGCTATCCCATAAAAGGAAGTTAAATGCGCCTTTGAAATCCACAAATATGCCAGGGACATATTTGGAATTTGACTAGCTCAGGCTATCTTGCACATGGATGTTTGTTTCAGTTATCCGATGTTTTCACTTAAACGGAGTTCAGTTAACTGAAAATAATTTCAGTTATCCGAACTTCTCATAAGCGAAAAAATTTTCAGTTTTAGGAATTTCAATAATTCATATTATATATCGAATTTGTAGGTCTCGGATTTTTATTATGAACTGTCTTTTTCATGTGTAAGGTTGACTTTGCAAATGGTTTTAAAAGTTTGGCCGAACGAACTTAACGTTCTTCGACGTCAAAATTATATATACTTGACATAAATTATTGCAGATCTGTTAGGGTATGCTTTGAAGATGTGTATTCCTCAATACAAATATTCTGTTATTATACTTCATTC
>NW_026882356.1:0-40110 GCF_032173495.1 Musca vetustissima
ATTTTGATAAATTCCTGTTTGCGTATTAAAGCTAGAAGTAAAATTAAAA
The DNA here is from genome assembly GCF_032173495.1 of Musca vetustissima. Classification (NCBI taxonomy): domain Eukaryota; kingdom Metazoa; phylum Arthropoda; class Insecta; order Diptera; family Muscidae; genus Musca; species Musca vetustissima. The sequence continues at coordinate 50 of NW_026882356.1, forward strand.
AAACACTCAAAATCGAGCTTCAAAATGTCAGCATCATTTAAAGATAGATGCAGTTAAAATTTTGAAAAATGATACATAAGGGGCGTAGTCCCCATTTTGTTGGCTTCCAGTTTTATTTTGACACGAAGACCGTGCAATGAGTGGCTTAGTCACAAATCGATAGAGAACATAAAAAAACTGGTTCGCCTCAACCTGTTTTTACACATTTTTTTACATTAAAGTAGACACAGCTTCCACCAAAATAAAGTTTGGAGGTCAATATCATGAACAGTTTGCAACGATAGATCAATTAACCCAAAACTATTCACTTTTGTTCATATATTTAAGTAGTTCCCGAGTTGTAAAGTGGTGAACCTCCGCTTCAGCTATGTTAAAAAATTGGCAATATTGCCCATATATATTTTCGAACGATTTCAAGTAAATTGGGCATCAAATGTGATTGACATCACATTTTGCACAACGTACAAAATTGAGCATAGAATAACGTAGTTGCGTTTTCTAGAAGTACAGACATAGCCCAACGGATGACCTATTTATATTAGTTTGAAGTCGATTTACATACTTTTGTCCCATTGTAACAAACGAATGACATGTTTATGGATAGATCTAGGTAGATTCACATTTAGAAAAATATCACATATTTTATTTCATCCCATTTCATGCTAATAGTCCTGTTTAATATACCCATAGTGGTGAAGGGTATCATATAGTCGGCCCCGTCCGACTTTACTACTTTCCTTACTGGTTTAAATTGAATTTAAAAGAACATATTAACTTCGTTATATAATAATTTTAACAAAGAACAGTTCGAATCATAAAAAATTGTGTTATATATTGCTTCTACGTACTAATAATTTGAAGATCCTAGTTTTAACTCTATATAAAGAATACTGTTTTATAAGGTCAACCATATGTAAAATTTAAGATTCTGCATTTAGCCGTTATCTCAGAATTTTTGCGCTCTATGGTTGATAGAAAATTTTAAATCAATGACAAATGTACATACATATTTATACATAAATGTTTTCCACTAACATTACAGCACATCCGTGTAATAAAATAAATATAAACGCTGGCATTGTTTATGTCTAGACAGGATGTTTATGCATTTAATAACACAATTTTTGGCAAACAATTACGTAAAGTTTTTTATGAGCAATGCAAATATCTTCGTTTTGTATGCCTTTGGAGATGCCTTTGGAGATGAAAAACAGCCTAGGAATATAGCGATAATAGCGAGTGACCTTTGTTGGGGGCTATGTAGTAACTTGGACTAGTATTGAAAACTAACTGGACCCATTGCAATTCGCGGTCCCTTCTTAAGTTATCAGTATTACATTTTACACTTCGTAAATGAAATAGTTTAAAATGTTAATGATTAAATGTTTAATACAACCATTGAGAATAATATGCAAAGTTTTGATGAAATCGTTTCAGGTTTATATATAGCTTCCATATATAGCTTCGTCGATCTTATGTAAATGGTGCACCATTATGTCAATATTTGTCCGATTGAGGCAACATTTTCCACAGCGCATTGAATTATGTACAGATTGGCGTACGTAAAATGTTGTACATATATTCAATTCAAATTTCTAAAAATATTAAAAGAAATAGAAATTCTGAAAAATTCTTCAAATTTATTTATTTATTTTTAATGACTGGAAAAATTAATAATATTTTTAATATTTTAAAATATACTCAGCATTTGTATAAACATACCATTATTAATATATTAATATTTTGTTGAAGCTCCTTTCGTTTTTAACACCTCTTGATATCTCTGCGGCATGGAGCCCACAAGGTTTGAGCACACACTTGGCGAAATGGAATACCACTCATCCTAAAACTTTTTCCACATTTCGTCCCTTTTTATAGCCTTCACCACACTGTGGTACAGGGTATTATGTCTTTGTGCATATGTTTGTAACAGGCAAAAGGAAACGAGATAGACACATGGTTCCTTTTGTGAATATGCATAGAATCACTTTTTAAGTCGATTTATGCATGTCCACCCGTCCGTCTGTCCATGTTAAATTGTAAACAAAGTGCAGGTCGCATTTATGATCCGAATTGGGTGAAATTTGGCATAGGTCACTTATTTGGCCCAAGCACGAACCCTATTGAAATTGGGAAAAATGGGTTCAGATTTAGATATAGCTTCCATATATATTTTCGTTCGATTTAATGTAAATGCTGAACCAAAGTCCCTATATATCTTTAGATTTGCACAATATTTGGTACAGCGTAATGAATTAAGTCTAGAATGATGTGTGCTAAGTTTCGTGAAAATCGATTCAGATTTAGATATAGTTCCCATATATATTTTCGTCCGATTTTATGTAAATGGTGCACCAAAGTCCCTGAAAATCATTCAATTTGCACGAATTTTGGCATAGCATACTGAATTAAGTGTAGAATGACGTGTGCTAAGTTTCGTGAAAATCGCTTCAGATTTAGATATAGTTCCCATATATATTTTCGTCCGATTTTATGTAAATGATGCACTAAAGTCTCCTTATATCTTCCGATTTTGGTATAGCGTACTAAATTAAGTATAGAATGATTTATTCAAAATTTCGTGAAAATCGGTTCGGATTTAGATATAACTCCCATATATATTTTCGTCCGATTTTATGTAAATGGTGTACCAAAGTCCTTATATATTTTTCGATTTGCACGAAATTTGGCATAGGGTACTGTATTAGGTCCAGAATGATGTGTGCTAAGTTTCGTGAAAATCGGTTCAGATTTAGATATAGCTCCTATATATACTTTCGTCCGATTTTAAGTAAATGGTGCACTAAAGACCCATAGCTAGGCCGATTGACACAGCGTACTGAAATTAATATAAATTAACATCTGGCATGTTTCCTTGAAATCGGTTCAGATTTAGATATAACATTGCAACCATATATAACATCGACCTAGTCATGTTGATTATGCACCGAATAATCAATGGAGTGATTTGCTTTTAATCTGTTTACAAAACTTAGAATAGGTGGCAGAATGGCATGTGTTGGTATTGATGTTAGTCGGTTTACTTGTAGATAAAGATCGCATATTTAAGTTCGTTCAATTTCATGTCAATGTTCCTTTGAAAAGGCGACGTCTATTAGGATACATATGTAGAATATACTCAAAGTGGTGAAGGGTATCACATAGTCGGCCCAGTCCGATTTACTACTTTCCTTTCTGGTTTTACTTTTAAAGTCTTCAATTTTTTAAGACTCCCCAGAGATATTCAGTAGGGTACCGGAACATCATTTTCGATAAACCAGGATTTAACACATCTGGCAGAGTGTTTGGGATTATTGTCCTGCATAAATTGCCATTTCAGGGGCATTTCCTCTTTTGCAAAGAACATGGGCTATATCGGCCCCCATGTTAGTGTACCCCACAATTTCCGTTATTTTGGGGTTCTTGAGCCCGCTTTTCAACCGAATTCGCTGCAATTTTGTACATTGGGTTCTTTTTGAGTACCAAATGTCTCCACTACAATTTATAAATATTAGTCCATTTTTCTGGTAGCCCCCATATAACGGTACCCCCAATTTGCGGTCTTTTGGGGGGTTTTAAGCGCGCTTTTAAACCGAATTCGCTGAAATTTGGCACAATGGGTTCTTATTGGATACCAAATTTCTCCACTAAACATTATAAATATAGGTCCATTTTTCGGGTAGCCCCCATAAAAGGGCACCCCCAATTTTCGGTATTTTGGGGTTCTTGAGCGCGTATTTCAACCGAATTCGAAATTTGGTACATTGGGTCCTTTTTGGGTACCAATTGTCTCCACTACAAATTATAAAAATCGGTCCACTTTTTCTGACCGCTGAAGGACTTTTCAATGTAGAAGTCCTGAATAAATTATATCACTTTAGTTTGACAAAATATTATTTTGACTTCTGCTAGAAGTTTATAGTAGGTAACACCAAAATGCTGCAACACATACAAATAACTAGTTTTTAATGTTTCACAATTTCCCTAAGTCGTATAATAATCGCACAATAAACATCAAGTCAAATAGGAACTAATTGACCACAGTTGGTGTGTTTTTGCTACCATTTCATTTTCCAGAGAAAGCTATGACCGACATAATTTATATTTTTATGGTTATTTTCATAACAACAAAAATAAAAGAAACCGAAGAATTAATTAAGCTAAAATTTTGGACTAAATAAAATACTCTAATAACCAACTCTCCCCTAAATGTAACAGCAGTCATTTGCTAACATTCACTTTGGTGACAAAATTTCCGGTCACTTGTCGTTTGCTCGTGATTGCGGTTTTGCATTTTATTATCGTCCGGCAGCTTTTTTTCTTCACATCTGAGCGATTACCAATGGTAGCAGCAGGTAACCAAAAAATAATGTGTCGACTGACCCCCATTTGAAGTGAAATATTTTCCTCTGCAATGGAAAAACATAAATGTCAGCCATTGGTTAGTGTTAACGAAGGTAATCAAAACAAAATTTTGTGCTTCACGAACAAACGCGTCGATTTTTTTGTTGGTCAAAAAGGCAAAACAAATTTAAGTTAATTAGTGAAGTTCACAGAGTGTAATTTAAAACCATTTGTTAACGAATCTCCTTTGCAAATACCCAACAACAACAAAATAACGGCATGGACGTAAGTCTAGTTAGATTGGATTTAGTTTTTTTCACGCATCGAAAAATGACCGATATTGCGTGAATGTGTGCGTTTTTGTAGGTATCTTCATTTGCCACAAATGACACTTGTCATGTGATATGTTTTAGTGTGATTATTATGGGTCATACACAGGGTGTTGTGAAAGGGCGTGATTGAATTGTCTAATAATGATTGACTATACAGTCCAGCATAGTATGGAGGGTATATTAAGTTTTTTTAAGTTTTTTTCATCGACATAATCATTTCCGATCCTAAAAAGTATATATATTCTTGATCAACGTAAAATTATATGACGATGTAAGCATGTCCGTCTGTCAGTTGTAGATAGATCACCAAAATTTTGCACAGAATCGTCTTTTGTCTGCAGGCAAGTCAAGTTCGAAGATAGATATATCGGTCCACTTTTAGGCATAGCTCCCATATAACAATAAACCCAAATATTCGCTTAAGGCATAACTTCATAAAACTTTGCAATATAAATTGCAATAGTTTGAGGATTTTATACACATGTTCCTCTCTACCATGCGTTATAAATATCGGTTCCATTAAAAATTGATGAAATTTGTATTTGGTTTACATAAATGGGTTTGTAGAATTGTCGGTGTAGGTCCTCTTTTTTGTATGTTCTCTATATTTTCATTTCATATATTTTATTTCATACCTATTGGTGGAAACGAGATAGACACATGGTTCCTTTTGAGAATATGCATAGAATCACTTTTTAAGTCGATTTATGCATGTCCGTCCATCTGTGCATGTTAAATTGTAAACAAAGTACAGGTCACATTTATGATCCGAATTGGATGAAATTTGGCATAGGTCACTTATTCGGCATAAGGACGAACCCTATTGAAATTGGGAAAAATCGGTTCAGATTTAGATATAGCTCCTATATATATATTTAACCGATTCAATGTAAATGGTCCATATATATCTTTCGATTTGCACGAAATTTGGTACAGCCTAATAATTTAGGTCTAGAATTATGTCTGCAAAATTTCATGAAAATCGGTCCAGATTTAGATATAGCTCCCATATATAGTTTCGTCCGATTTCATGTAAATGGTGCATCAAAGTCCCTATATATCCTTCGATTTGCACGAAATTTGGCATAAGGTACTGAATTAAGCCTAAAGTGATGTCTGCCAAGTTTCGAGAAAATCGGTCCAGATTTAGATATAGCTCCCATATATAGTTTCGTCCGATTTCATGTAAATGGTGCACCAAAGTCGCTATATATCTTTCGATTTGCACGAAATTTGGCATAACGTACTGAGTTGACCGTAGAGTGATGTCTGCCAAGTTTTGAGAAAATCGGTTCAGATTTAGATATACCTCCCATATATAGTTTCGTCCGATTTCATGTAAATGGTGCCCCAAAGTCCATATATATCTTTCGATTTGCACGAAATTTGGAATAACTTACTGAATTAAGCCTAGAGTGATGTCTGCCAAGTTTCGATAAAATCGGTCTAGATTTAGATATAGCTCCCATATATAGTTTCGTCCGATTTCATGTAAATGGGGCACCAAAGTCCCTATAGATCCTTCGTTTTGCACGAAATTTGGCATAACGTACTGAATTGAGCCTAGAGTGATATCTGCCAAGTTTCGAGAAAATCGGTTCAGATTTAAATATAGCTCCCATATATATTTTCGTCCGATTTCATGTAAATGGTGCACCATAGTCCCTATATATCTTTCGATTTGCACGAAATTTGGCATAACGTACTGAATTAAGCCTTGGGTGATGTCTGCCAAGTTTCGTGAATATTGGTTCAGATTTCGATATCGCTCCCACGTATAGTTCCGATTTTATGTAAATGGTGCACCAAAGTTAATATATATCTTTCGATTTGCACGAAATTTTGCATAGCTTACCGAATTTAATCCGGAATGATGTGTGCCAAGTTTCGTTAAAATCAGTTGAGATTTAGATGTAGCTCCTTATATTATAGATGGATTTAAGTAATTGATGCCCCAAGGAACCAATATATTGCTGATAGAACAAAACGTACTGAAATTAGTATAACCTAACCTGTGACAAGTTTCGTTGGAATCGGTTCATATTTGGATATAGCTTCCATATATATTTTCGTCGGATTTTAAGTAAATAGTGCATCAAACTCCTCAGGTTTGTCAGATTGACATCAAATTTTGCACAACGAACATAATTGAGCATAGAATTATGTAGTCCCGTTTTCTAGAAGTACAGACATAGCCCAACGGATGACCTTTTGATATTTTTTTGAAGTCGATTTACATACTTTTGTCCCATTGTAATAAACGAATGACATGTTTATGGATAGATCTAGGTAGATTCACATTTAGATAAATATCACATATTTTATTTCATCCAATTTTATGTTAATAGTCCTGTTTAATATACCCATAGTGGTGAAGGGTATCATATAGTCGGCCCCGTCCGACTTTACTACTTTCCTTACTGGTTTTTTAACTGAAACTGAAAAACCCGGGAGTAATAATGTATGACGGAAGTTATGGGTGTCTTTATAGACCATTGGAGGTAAAAGGTGAATCGTAAATATAGTATGAATGTCAAGAAGTCTTCATACATGAGCGACTTTATAGATGAGTCGAAAGCTAGGAAATTCTATATACACCTAAATCTGTTTTTACACGGTTTGAAAATTGAATATTTTTAATTTTTTAGACTATTGGAAATTTTATGTACCTAATTTTTTTTTGTCAAATTTATTTTTTGCGAAGTATGTTCATATCACAAAAAAGTATTTATGAAAGAAAAAAGTCTGAAACCATCGACAGTATCAATAGTTTGCGAACACTAGCTTAAAGATTTAAGTGAATTCCCCTTTAGCGCGTACAAATGTGAATAGCACTAATTTAGGGAAATTCCCTTTATGTATATGATCAATGTCTTTTTTTACATGTTTTTTTACACGGCTTCTTCTGGAACCAATCTACCGTATAAAAACAGACTTAGGTGTATATATAACATGAGGAAAAAGGAGTATCTGATGGTCAAGAAGACTTTGTAGTCTGGAAATTTTTTAATGACGAGCTATGCGCATGATAGTCAGGAACATTTTTATAGTAGTGTTTACAAAACTTTAACATATTGGTTTCTCGTCTTTGAGGACCCCATCTCAAATCTCATAATCAACAATTTTGTAGAATATTGCGACGATAAAAGATCGAATATTGTGTTAACTGGAGCTCCTTCAATATAAAGGACACACAATCGTTTTCAAGTTGAGAACCAGGTTAAAAAGACGAAGTGTTCTAAAAACAAATCTCTCATTCGATTTATACAAATGAGACAATAACTACAAACGAAAGTATGAAACCTCTTCATATATTAGGTTGGGAAAAAAAATCCATTAGGATGTCGCTAAAATACGAGAAAAAAAAATTCTTTAATGATAAAAAATGGTATCTAGGGAGGATTGTGAAAATCGACTACTAGAGTTTTTTGCAAATATAGAGCACGAGTTCTATGAGAGAGACCCTTTATACAACCAAACGGTGCATGTTTGGCCTAAATTGGACATTCGGAAGAATTTTAAATAAAGTACTATAGTTCATAAAAAAACAGTAAGGAAAGTAGTAAAGTCGGACTGGGCCGACTATATGATACCCCTCACCACTTTGGGTATATTCCACATATGTATCCTAAAAGACGTCGCCTTTTCGAAGGAAAATTGACATGAAATTGAACGAAGTTAAATATGTGATCTTTATCTATTTCAAAACCGACTAACATCAATCAGAGATTAATTACCAGAGATTAATTTTTAACTTCAGTACTTCAAATCAAAAGATTTGCAGGGACTTTGGCGCACAATTTACCTAAAATCGGGTGAATCTATATAAGGAGCTATATCTAAATCTGAACCGATTTTCACGAAACTTAGCACACGTCATTCTAGACTTAATTCAGTACGCTATGCCAAAATTCGTGCAAATTTAATGATTTTCAGGGACTTTGGTGCACCATTTACCTAAAATCGGACGAAAATATATATGGGAGCTATATCTAAATCTGAACCGATTTTTACGAAACTTAGCACACATCATTCTACACTTAATTCAGTTTGCTATACCAAAATTCGTGCAAATTAAAAGAATTGCAGTGACTTTAATGGAACATTTACCCAAAATCGGGCGAAACTATATGGGAGCTATATCTAAATCTGAACCTATTTGCACGAAATTTAGCACACGTCATTATACACTTTATTCAGCACGCTATACCGAAATTCGTGGAAATCTAATGATTTTCAGAGACTTTGGTGCATCATTTACCTAAAATCGGGGGAAACTATATATGGGAGCTATATCTAAACCTGAACCGATTTTCCCGAAATTTAGCACACATCATTGTCGACTTAATGTAGTACGCTATGCCAAAATTCGTGCAAATCTAATGACTTTCAGGGACTTTGGTGCACCATTTACCTATAATCGGACGAAAATGTATATGGGAGCTATATCTAAATCTGAATCGATTTTCTCCAATTTCAATGGGGTTCGTCCTTGGGCCAAACCAATGGGCTGTGCCAAATTTCATCCAATTCGGATCATAAATGCGGCCTATACTTTGCTCACAAAAATACATGGACGGACCTACAGACGGACATTCATAAATCGACTCAGAATGTAATTCTATGCATATTTTCAAAGGGAACCATGGGTCTATCTGGATTCCTTTTGCCTGTTACAAACATATGCACAAAGACATAATATCCTGCACCACAGTGTGGTGAAGGGTATAATAATGGATTTCTTTTTCCCCAATCAACATAATAGGTTCGCCAGGAAAATAATATTACCGCATATCTCCGAACTTTGACCTATGGCGATTTTTTCCTTCTGGGGTTTTTATATACTTACCATGGTATTTCATCTTCAATAGGAATTTTCCACCCCCAGACCATGACCTCGATTTTGTCGCACGGTGTAATAAAAATTTTCATAATAAAGGGAGTATCATAAACGATCTGAATTGCATGGCATAATAAACGAGCTGAGGGTCAGAGACATATTGTGATATTGCTTATTTTCCTAAATTCATGTCACCCTAAACCATATTACCCTACTAAATTAAAAAAAGCAGCAACTAAATATTTGTTGTATGCACCCCAATTTTTAGTTGAACTCATTGCCGAGTATGTGTGTGTGTTGGTGGATCATTATGTATCACTTTTAAATCGTTAATTTTAAATTATAGTCAAATTTGTAACTTATACCTTGACACTAACACCACAATACATCGTGGTGTTTCATTTTTATTTTTTTCTAAAAGAGCATTTCCAAAATATTTTTATGGCACATTTTTATAGTGCTTCTTTTTGTGGTTGATGATAGTCGGTGGTTAGTTGGTTGGGTATTTGAATTTTTTGACGTTTGTCTTTTTTCTGTTTGCTATGATTTACTGTTAACTTGTGGTTATTTAATTAAAGGTTATTTAGTCGTTCTGTATTTGTTTTTTTTTTTTCTAACGGCATTAACCGCGAGTTAACATGAATACAATTATGTGAGTAACCTCATAACTATCTGAAATTACATTGTTCCCCAAAAAAATATGAAATGTCCATACAATTAATGAAGGTGAATGGAAGAATGAATGAATGTGTGTAACGGATGAGAGCACTTACCATTCGGGTCATCATCTGAATCAATTCCAAGCTGCAAGACAATTTGTAATTGCGTTGTTTTTCTTTTTATTTACATTTAATTAAGTCATAAATTTAAGTTAATTAAAAAATGGGCGTAGGTTTTGTTTTTAGGATCATAATTATGGTGTGAATGACTTAGGTTAGATTTACCATGACTTACATTTGTTTTTAGTTTCGGTATAGAAATTTTCTTTAGGTATGTGTTGCATTCATTGCAATCAAATGTGGCAATCATAAATTAATCAGTGAAGGAATGTACAATGTATAGACCTTACAGTACAATAATTATTTTCGGTATAAATAAGTTAGAATATTGTAAAGTTCACCACCAAATAATCGAAAAAGCAAATATCAACATATATATTCACTTCAACTTGCCTCAAGGACGCTTCCTACCCTCTATAACTTGCATAATCTAAACTAACAAAATCATCTACATTGGCATGTTTCCTGGTCACCTATACCATACCATAACATACTACCGCAATATGATCGCTACTTAAAAATATTCTCTCATTGCACATGTCGACGATTTTGTAACAGAAATTTGAAACTATTAATATTAACAACCTTATCTAAAATATAAAATCTTAATATTAAAAAAAATATATAATATTTTAATACATTACGTAAAAAAGGAAAAAAAGATTTTCAAATTGAGATAAAAATCGAAAATGTAAAATGCCACACAAATTAACGCAACACACCCCATTCTCAGTTAGGGTGGTTTATTTGATTAGCGATAATGTAGTTCTACCCCATACACACATAATATCCTTTGAAATATTGCATTTTGATTGCCCTACTGATATTACAATGTTTTTTTAAATATCACAAATTGTACATGCAACAATTTTATTTTTAACACATTTCATTTCATGGGCGAAATATGTTTGTACTAGAGATTTTCTGCAACAGAGAATTTAGTTAACAAAATTTAGATGTAGATCTAGATAATCGTCGAGATTTGTTCCCAAAAGGATTATAGTTTTTCATATGTCTATATTTTTATGAGCTGTTATGTTATGATAACTAAGTGGTGAAAGGTATTGTAACTATATTATATTCTCATGGCAACCCTGAATCAGAGGTGGAAAAAATAATTTAAATCTCAGCCGTCTTCATATACTCCACTGGTACATTGATTACTATTAAATTAAATTTCAAAATATCTTTCTTTGGTGTAATTCCCATATAAGGTTCGGCCCATTTTTGGACATTTTGAAGGTTCAAGCGCATTTTTCAAACGAAAATACTCTAAATTGGCTTTTTTTGCTTTGGGTGCTAGTATACATCTGCGCAGAAAATTATTGCCCCCATTTTAAGGTCCACATGAAAATGCTGTATTTTTCCAGGTTCTTGGGTTCACGTTTTGAGTTTCTTAAGGTTTTCAGATAAAATTATATTTTTTAATAAAATATAATTTTCACGAAACTTAGCACAAGTCATTCTAGACTCGATTTAGAACGCTATTCCAAAATTCGAGCAAATCGAAAAATATATAGAGACTTTGGTACACAATTTACCTTAAATCGGACGAACATATATATGAGAGCTTTATCTAAATCTAAACCGATTTTCATGAAACTTAGCACACATTGTTATAGACGCAATTCAGTACGCTATGCCAAATTTCCTGCAAATCAAAAGAAACATAGGGTCTTTGATGAACCAATTAAATCGGATGAAAATATATATATGAGATATATCTAAATCTGAATCGATTTTTACGAAACTTAGCACACATCACTCTAGACCTAATTCAGTACGCTATACCAAATTTCATGCAAATCGAAACATATATAGGGACTTTGGTGTACCATTTACCTTAAATCGGACGAAGATATATATGGGAGCTATATCTAAATCTGAACCGATTTTCACGAAACTTAATACACATCATTCTAGACCTTATTCATTATGCTGTGCCAAATTTCGTGCAAATCGAAAGATACATAGGGTCTTTGATGCACCAATTACCTTAAATCGGATGGAAATATATATGGGAGCTATACTTAAATCTGAAGGTTCTTTGGTGCACCATTTACCTTAAATCGGACTAAAATATATACGGGAGCTATATCTAAATCTGAACCGATTTTTCCCAATTTCAATAGGGTTCGTCCTTGGGCCAAATAAGTGACCTATTCCAAATTTCATCCAAATCGGATAATAATTGTTACCTGTACTTTATTCACAAAAATACATGGACGGACAGACGGACATGCGTAAATCGGCTCAGAAAGTGATTCTAGGCATATTCTCAAAAGGAACCATGTGTCTATCTAATAATACCCTGTACCACAGTGTGGTGAAGGGTATAAAAATATAGCAAATAAGAGGGTTACTACTCAATGGGAGCAAACCATTTTTAATTACAATCAAATTTGTTAAAATTCAATATTTTTGAATCCTTTTGGAAAAGGGTATAAATAGTACAGCCTGGCTGAATTTAATGCTTTTTTCACTTGTTAATATTTAGTATAATGTTTCCACTGAATCTGCGAAATAGGTTCCCGGACAATTTACGATATATGTCGATGTTTTAACACCGCCCGTTCCTTTTCGTAGTCTTCAGTTTTAACAAAATTTCCTCACTGAAGTGGCTATAATTTGGCATATCGGATTACTAGGGAATACAAAAATTCTTTCCTGCGCAAGGTCAGAAGTTAAAGTCGGAAAGGACATCTCAGAGTATTTCAATACCGAACGAGCATTCAGACAAGTTGTCAGTTTGTAGTGTTGTCTGCTGTAAAAGGTCATACGCGATGCAAAGGTGAACAGAAATTACATTATGTAAACCAACCATCACATGGGTCGATCATAGCGAACGGTAACATTGAACGAATAGTGAAGGGCAACGCGCATGACGTCCGGTAGATTCGGTCCAACTGTGGAACTTGAAAACTACAGTTTTGAGGTAGTCAACTATTTTGAAATTCGGAGAATGCTACTATGGTCTGAGTAAGGAATTTGGCCAAGCTATGTTGTAACAATGGATTAGGATGCCCAAGCTCAATAGTCATACAAAGCGAACCAACTGATGGTTTACGCAGAATGGGAAAGTCCCAAATTCGATGGAAAGATTAAGTGGTGGATGACATATCAAACCATGGTGTTTCGCCTGGAAATCTTTCTTATGAAGAAGGTACTGAGTTTGGCATCTACTAAGAAAGGCTAAGTCTTGACTACTATCTTAGAAAACGACTTCAGTGTATTTCTGGTTGAAATCTTCGCGATTTTATAAATAATTTGGATGAGAGATCTTTGAACCGGTGACTAACTTTGTGAATTGTCAAGCGGCTCTTAAGGCCATACAATTTTGTAGCATCAAGATTGAGGTCGTTCGTGTGTGTAGAAAAGCTTTGAAAACACTAACACCTACCGAATATGCTGGCTTATAGGACAATGCTATTTTGTGGGAAATGAAAAATCAAACGAAAATAAGATTAATTACGGGTGTTATTACTGGGAACGCCATATCAGGGTATTTACCATCAAATGGGAAGATGAAATTCCTGACTACTGCAGACTGTGGAATCGAGCATTTCTTATGTCGCTGTCCAGTGTAGGCCTGCAGGCGACATAGATTAGTGGGTGTTCACTTTGCATCATGTCTAACATTCATAAGAAATCTAAAGTGGCTGTGAAAGCGATATTAACAATCATAGGTCGTCAAAAAAGCAAATATAATACTTTGATTAAATAGCATTTATATTATGATACTGGTAACCTTCTCCCAAGCATTGTTCGATAACTCTGATATTTCGCGATACAATGGAAAACTTGCCTCTTTCACAGATTCGCCTCTTCCGATTTTAAACAGATTTTTATTGTTCATAGATTAAAAAACATATAAAAGAAAAATAAATATTGTAGTGATTAATCCTACATAATTATCATAATAATTTTCTACATCAAAATATATCCAATTTTATATTTTAACAAATAAACATTTGAGTAAATCTTTTATATTTGAAATTTACACCTTTCAAAGAGGTAAAGGGAAACGGGAAATTAAGTGGGATTTTAATGATGATTACCTTTTGCTTGAATCTTTACAAAATACAGGAAATTAATCTTCCACTAATTTGAACTGTGGTCGGTCAGTTAGAGATTTAAAAAAATATATTTTTGATGCTGTTGTCTGTAAGTAATCCTATAAATGTTTCACATATGTATATGTGTGTATATTCGATCATTAAATGAAATATAAATTTACGAATTACGAAAATCAAAGATAAATAAAATGGATGTCATTTATTATGTGTTGATATAATTCTTCTCAACACTTTTTTCGTTATTATTACATTTATACAAATCTTAAATATACGTATATATATTTTTTTTCTTTAAGGTCCATAAAATGGATTGGCTATACGCCCTCTTAGTGGTGTTGTTTATGGCTTAACCGCAAAATGATTTCGACAATAGCTCAAATATACGGCAATAAACGGAACGTAATCATAAAGGTATCCCCCATTAAAATTAACCACCAAAAATGTTTCATCAAATATTATTAGGAATGAATGATTAGGTGAGTATTTATAGTTATTGTTGTTTTTGCTGCTTATATTACCTTAATTTTGTTTCTCTAATAACGCATTCGTTCATTGACTAGGGTCATCGCATTCATCATCATTAAATACAAGCCGGAGTTCATGTGGTGTTGATGAAAATACCCATAGCTTCTCGTTTAAATATGAAATTTCTTCTTCTTATGTAAATTATAAAACGTTTAAAGCCGTGAATACGCCCATTTTATTAAATGTTTGGTAATTGGTACCGCCAAAGCCTTGTATGATGATGATCGACCGTCCGCATTCAAACATGACAACGGATGGTTGGTTGCAACGCAGATGCATTTATTTTTGGAATAATAACAAAGAACTGAAAAAACGAATTATGAATGAGTTGATAATTATTGGGGCGCCAATGATGAAAAGTAATGGCCGAACTTAAGTATTTGATACAAGGTAGTTTGTAAAATTTGAGTACTCTACACAAATGTAAACCAGCAATAAAATGAAAATATTGGACGGTCCGACTATGTGCTACCCTGCATCACTTTGGATATATACAAGAAATTCGTAATGAAATATATCCCTTTATAATTGTTTTAGTTAAATGTGTAAAGTATACAATTAGTGAAAGTGACATTAAAACTCTTCTAGGCGAATCTAATGCAAAAATCGAAAGGGAAAATATCTCTGTGTGACGTTTTTAAAATCCGGCTGGAAAAGTCATACGAGAATGAACATTAACATGACATTGTATGAACTGAAATATGTGATCCATAAACATATCATTCTGTATCCTATACTGAAATTTTTAATTTGGATATATATAACCAGTAAGGAAAGTAGTAAAGTCGAACTGGGCCGACTATATAATACCCTTCACCTTACTTACTTACTTAGCTGGCTTGTTACAGAACGGTTGTTCCATAAGCCGAGCTTAAAAAAGATTTCCAAGCGCGCCGGTCTTGTGCGCAAGTCCACCAATTTGGAAGACCACGTTCCAAGATGTTGTTTTCTACTTGGTCTTTCCATCTAATTCGTGGCCTTCCTCTTCTACGGGAACCATCAGTAGGCTCATTATACCCTTCACCACACTGTGGTACAGGGTATTATGTCTTTTTTATATGCCTTTTGAGCTGGGGCATTTTCATTCATCCGCACAATATGGCCTAGCCACCGTAGTCGCTGCAGCTCAATACGACTGACTATGTCGATGTCCGCGTATAAATTGTAAAGCTCGTGGTTCATTCGACGCTGATATTCACCGTCGACGCAGATCGGCCCGTATATTTTTCGGAGAATTTTTCTTTCAAACACCCCAAGAGCTGCCTCATCTGCTTGCGCAAGTACCATGCTTCTGATCCATATAATAGCACGGGTAGTATCAGGAGCTTACCTTGTTTCTAAACTGCTTACCCTTCACCACTTTGGGTATATTCTACATATGTATCCTAACAGACGATGCCTTTTCGAAGGAACATGGATATGAAATTGAACGAACTTAAATATGGAATCTTTATCTATAAGTTAATCGACTAACATCAATCTCAACACATGCCATTCATGCCCAACACATGCAACCTATTCTAAATTTTGTAAATAGATTTAAAGCAAACTTTACACATGCTATTTGGTATGCTTCACTGTTTAAAACGTAATATCAATCAGGCACCTATTGATTATTTGGTGTACAATCAACATGAATACGTCGAAATCGGCCTAGCTATGGGTCTTTAGCCCACCATTTATTTAAAATCGGACGAAAGTAAATATAGAAGCCATATGTAAATCGTAAACGATTTTCACGAAACTTAGCACACATAATTCTGGACTAATTCTGTACCCCCATGCTAAATTTCGTGCGAATCGAAAGATATATAGGGACATTGGTGTCCCATTTACCCTAAATCGGAACAAAAAATATACATCGGAGCTTTATCTAAATCTGACCCGATTTTCTAGAAACTTGACACACGTCATTCAAGACTCAATTCAGTAGGCTATGCAAAATTTCGTGCAAATCGAAAGATATTTAGGGACTTTGGTACACCATTTAAGGGGACCCCCCCATTCTCGGTGTCAACAATTTTTTTGATTTAATTCGAATCTACTCTAATTCTAGAATGTGTCTACAAAATTTCAAGTGAAAATCTCAAGAACTCTTAAAGATATAGCCGATTTATTGTGTTAGCATCAAGTGACGGCTAAAGGGCTTCTCAAACTTTAAACGCGTTTTTCTCAAAACGAATGGCGGGCACGATAACTCAAAAACTAATAATCCAATCGGTTTCAAATTTTGACACGTTTCTCTGGGAGTGTGTAGCTCTCGTATGAACTAGGATAAAGCTAATCGGTGAAGATCTTCCTTATTTTTTAACTTAGCTTGTGGTAAAAAATAGGCGATTTTTCATAAAAAATTTTTCAAAGTTCCGCCATTTTGTTAATTGTTGTGCGAAGTCAATAATCCTAGTTCATACGAGAGCCAGACATGTCCTCTTTCTAAAACAGTTGGAATTTTCGGATTCCGATGTTCCAGTGAGGAGTTATCATGCCCGCCATCGAAAATATGGACTTTTCTTTGAACCCAAAAAACAACAACAAAACAACAACAACAAATTTTGGTAAATTATTTTTCTTCCTTTTTAAATCTTCAAATACATATGTGCCAAGTTACAAACCTTAACAAGCATTGGTATTCATTTACCAGCCCATTTAAAATCTTTAAAATAAAAAATCGAGAATGGGGGGGGGGTTCCCTTAAATAAAATCGGACGAAAATATATATGGGAGCTATATCTAAATCTATATCTATATCTAAATCTGAACCGATTTTCTCGAAACTTGGCACACATCATTCTGGACCTAATTCAGAACTCCATGCCAAATTTCAAGCAAATCGAAAGATATGGAGGGACTTTGGTGCCCCGTTTACCTTAAATCGGACGAAAATATATATGGGAGCTATATTTAAATCTGAACCGATTTTTCCCAATTTCAATAGGGTTTGTCCTTGTGCCAAATGAGTGACTTGTGCCAAATTTCATCCAAATCGGATTATAAATAATACCTGTACTTTGTTTACAATTTAACATCTACAGACGAACGGACAGACGGACGGACATGCATAAATCATCTCAGAAAGTGATTCTATGCATATTCTCAAAAGGAACCATGTGTCTATCTCGTTTCCTTTTGCCTGTTACAAACATATGCACAATGACATAATACCCTGTACCACAGTGTGGTGAAGGGTATAAAAATGGGGTTATATGGGCACTACCCCAAAAAGTGGGCGAATATTAATAATTTTTGGTAGGGAGATTTGTTACCCTATACAACAACATAATACTAAATTGCAGCAAATTCGGTTGAAAACGCGCTCAAGAACCCAAAAATACCGAAAATTGGGGGTACCCTTATATGGGGGCTATCCGAAAAAATGGACCTATATTCATAATTTTTGTGAACCTTAATCTGGTTTTTCATTTTTTTGGTGCTAAACGTGTTCGTAAAATGCTAAATCTAGCCCTAAAAGTTCTAAATTGGCAACACTGCTGCCATGAAACGATACATGAATTTGGCTGCGGACTTATTGCCAACAGAAGAATAAAATACCTCGTCTCCAGATTCACGCCAGTGGATGAGCGCACTGTTATAATCTGTATAAAAAAGACGTTCTTCTAGATCAGTCTAATTTGCGGTCATGCTTTGACAGAAGACACAAATTAGCAGACCAAATACATATTCCATGAGCGCCTTTAAACATATATGACCTCTGCCCTGCCATGACATTAAAATTCTTCTAGGCGATTTTAATGCAAAAATCGGAAGGGAAAATATCTTCGTGTTACCTTTTTAACATCCGGCTGGAAAAGGTCATACGAAAAAAACGTTAACATGACATTGGATAAACAAAAATATGTGCTCTCTGTCTAAATGTAAACCGACTTAGTTCAATCCATAAACATGTCACTGTGCATCCAATACTAAATTTTTCATTTGGATATATATACAAATCATGTAATCGATTTGAAGCACATCCCAATCGGGCATCCATTTATTATTTGGAGGCCAATTAACATCAGGTCGGTCGAAAATAATAAAAAGTTGTGCAAAATTTCGTGTCAGTCTGACAAATATCAGGAGTTTGTACCGATTTCAACAAAACTTGACACTCGTCAGACTACACTAACTTCAATATGTTGTGAAAATGTTGTGCCAATCGGCTTTGGGTCTTTGGCGCACGAATTACTTAAATCGGACAAAGATATATATGAGAACTATATGTAAATCTGAACCGATGTGTCTATCTCGTTTCCTTTTGCCTGTTATAAACATATGCAAAAAGACATAACACACTGTACCACAGTGTGGTGAAGGATATAAAAACTAAAAACAAAAACCTGTATAACCGATCAAAATGTGCAAAAATTTGTAGAGTACACCTAACATTGGGAAAATCGCCCTTAATATAGAAAATAAAAGTCCGAATGTACCAGAAATTGCTAGAATTAGAGGAAATAATAAGTGCTTCTGGGAAAAGGAAGGATATAATTTCGAAAGGCTTTATGAAGAAGGCCGGAATATTTTTGCAGAATGTGAGGAAATATCATTAATATTAGCATTTATTACATAAAAACGATTTTCCGAGTAGTACACAATATATTTTATCAAAAAATATATCAATCACAACAGAATGCACAGAAGATAACACCTCTTTTTGGAAGTTGCTGTATTTTATTAACGATTTTCTGGAATCTGGAAACAATTACTAGAAGAATTTCACAATATTGTATACGTTTTAGTGTCGTTTGGCAATATGTCTTCTGGAGAAAAAGGACGAATAAAACATACAACAGCTACTTCTGAACACATATGTTTTTATACCCTTCACCACACTGAGGTACAGGGTATTATGGCTTTGTGCATATGTTTGTAACAGGCAAAAGGAATCAAGATAGACACATGGTTCCTTTTGAGAATATGCATAGAATCACTTTCTGAGTCGATTTATGCATGTCCGTCCGTCCGTCCGTCTGTCCGTCCGTCCGTCTGTTGATGTTAAATTGTAAACAAAGTACAGGTCGCATTTATAATCCGATTTGGCTGAAATTTGGCACAGCTCATTTATTTGGCCCAAGGACGAACCCTATTGAAATTGGAAAAAAATCGGTTCAGATTTAGATATAGCTCCCATATATATTTTTGTCCGATTTACGGACTTTAGTCCCTCAAAATCATTCGATTTGCACGAATTTCGGTACAGCGTACTGAATTAAGTCTAAAATGATGTGTGCCAAGTTTCGAGAAAATCGGATCAGGTTTAGATATAGCTCCCATATATAGTTTCGTCCGATTTAAGGTAAATGGGGCACCAAAGTCCCTCTATATCTTTCGATTTGCATGAAATTTGGCACAGAGTACTGAATTAGGTCCAGAATGATGTGTGCCAAGTTTCGAGAAAATCGGTTCAGATTTAAATATAGCTCCCATATATAGTTTCGTCCGATTTAAGGTAAATGGGGCACCAAAGTCCCTCTATATCTTTCGATTTGCATGAAATTTGGCACAGAGTACTGAATTAGGTCCAGAATGATGTGTGCCAAGTTTCGAGAAAATCGGTTCAGATTTAGATATAGCTCCCATATATAGTTTCCTCCGATTTAAGGAAAATGGTGCACCAAAGTCCCTATATATCTTTCGATTTGCATGAAATTTGGCACAGAGTACTAAATGAGGTCCAGAATGATGTGTGCCAAGTTTCGAGAAAATCGGTTCAGATTTAGATATAGCTCCCATATATATGTTTCGTCCGATTAAAGGTAAATGGGGCACCAAAGTCCCTCTATATCATTCGATTTGCATGAAATTTGCACAGAGTACTGAATTAGGTCCAGAATGATGTGTGCCAAGTTTCGAGAAAATCGGTTCAGATTTAGATATAGCTCCCATATATAGTTTCCTCCGATTTAAGGTAAATGGTGCACCAAAGTCCCTATATATCTTTCGATTTGCATGAAATTTGGCACAGAGTACTGAATGAGGTCCAAAATGATGTGTGCCAAGTTTCGAGAAAATCGGTCCAGATTTAGATATAGCTCCCATATACATTTTCGTCTGATTTAATGTAAACGGTGTCGTCCGATTTTACAAAAATTGACACAAACCTTTCACAACGTACTGTAGTGAGAATAACCTAGAAGTTGGTTTTAAATGCTTTACCATTGTGAGTCCAATAGGCACACCAATTTGCTCTACGTACGAAGTTACTATAACATAACGTGTGGCAAGTTTAGTTCAAATCGGATTAAATTTTGACATTCATATATATATATATATATGTTAAGTTTATAAGCATATATATATATATATATACGCTTATAATTGACTTTCATAATTTTGTCCCTGGTCCTTTAAAAATTCGACGTCTTTTAGGTTTCATCTGTTGGATATACCGAAAGTGGTGAAGGGTATCATATAGTCGGCCCCGTCCGACTTTACTGCTTTCCTTACTGGTTTAATTTCCCAATTGTGTCCCATTATTAAAAATTATCCTCCGATCAATTAAAATGAGCACTAGTCAATGCAACTCTATTGATTCCTTCAACGGCATTTTGTTTCTTTGTAACAAATCTGTTTTGCACCTTTCGTCGTCATTTATGTCTTAATTATAGTACAAGATTCTTGACGACACCGTTCCGTCCACAACAACACAGTCATGCACAAATGCCTCATAAATGTTTGAAAACAGAAAATCCATAAACGGATTCATTTATTGAATTGGAATCCCAAAAGCTTTTAGGTCGTAATTTTTATAGCTTCGTTAAATGTTTTATCTTAAATTTTTGTGTCTGCAACTCCTTTTTAGCTATCGCTTACTTTCGGACTATGACGTTGTATTTATGCAACGGCTGCTGGATTTGATGATGACGATCGTTGATAGTCGTGATTTTACAATAAAGTTAGTAACGAGCAATGTCTCATCGTTGCCGTATTTCCGAATTTACAAACCACCAACACAAACAACATGCGAAGCACTATCATCATAAACTGTTTACGAATCCCAACATAATTGAGTTACTTGTTTCTGTATTGTGTGTTGTGTTCCTTAACTATTCACACTTAAAATGCACACTTTACGACATGGACGAGTAGCTCTATCAATGGCATGATTTTCAGGTGGAATTTTATTGGAACGATAACCCACTGTGAGCGGTTATTGGTATAAAAAAAAATTGCACACATTGTGTGTACAATGTTTCAAAATTTGAAAATCAGTGATGTTTTGAAGAATGTTGAAAAATAAATACATTATTTTTATATGAACCATAGGACTGTATTAAACATGCTTCGGAATGCCCGATTTGGGCAAAACATGCACCGTTTTGTTGTATTATTTGGTGTCATTTTAAAGGTAACATCAAAATACCTCTCTCATAGAAGCCCTGCTCTCTATTTGCAAAAAACTCTAGTAGTCGATTTTCACAATCCTCCCTAGATATAAATTTTTTATCATAAAAGAAATTTTGCAATGCAAGAAAAATATGGTAATCCAAGTCTGGACTGTTTGGCGGATGCATTAAAACATCCCAACCAAGCTCCCGAAGTTTGTAGCGAGTCACTGTAGATGTATGTGGCCTAGCGTTGTCCTGGTGGAACACGACACTTCTTCTGTTGGCCAATTCTAGCCGTTTCTGGTCAATTGCTATCTTCAAACAGCCCAGTTGTTGACAGTAGAGATCAGAATTTAGCGTTTGGTCATATGAAGCAACTCATAGTAAATAATCACCTTCCAGTCCCACCAAATGCATAGTAGAACCTTCGTGAACGTTAGTTCTGGTTTGGCCACCGTTTGAGGTGCTTCACCCCTCTTTTACCACGATTGTTTTCGCACACGGTTATCATGTATGATCCATTTCTCATCTCGAGTCACCATCCGTTTGGCTAAGGCTTCGCAGATGGAAATTCGATACATCCTATTTATGTAACAGGCAAAAGAAATCGAGGTAGACACATAGTTCCTTTTGAGAATATGCATAGAATCACTTTCTGAGTCGATTTACGCATGTCCGTCTGTCCGTCCGTCCGTTCATGTATTTTTGTCAACAAAGTACAAGTCGCATTAATGATCCGATTTGGATTAAATTTGCAACAGTTCACTTATTTGGCCCAAGGACGAACCCTATTGATATTGGGAAAAAACGGTTCAGATTTAGGTATAGCTCCCATATATAGTTTCTTCCGATTTTATGTAAATGGTGCACCAAAGCCCCTACATATCTTCCGATTTGCACGACACTTAGAATAACATGCTGAATTGAGCCTAGAGTGATGTCTACCAAGTTTCGTGAAAATCGTTCTATATTTAGATATAGCTCCCATATATAGTTTCGTCCGATTTTATGTAAATGTTACACCAAAGTCCCTATATAACTTTCGATTTGCACGAAACATGGCATAACGTACTGAATTGAGCCTAAAGTGATGCCTACCAAGTTTCGTGAAAATCGGGTCATATTTAGATATAGCTCCCATATATATATATATATATATATATAATGGTGCACCAAAGTCCCTATATATCCTTCGATTTGCACGAAATTTGGCATAACATACTGAATTGAGCCTGGAATGGTGTGTGCTGAGTTTCGTAAAAATCGGTTCAGATTAAGATGTATATTTCCGTCAGATGTAATGTAAATAATGTACCAAAGTTCTAATATTGCATAGATCGATTGATTTTAAGTAATTGACGCACCAAGGAACCAATATATGGTTGATAGGAACAAAACGTACTGAAATTAGTATAACCCAACCTATGACAAGTTTCGTTGAAATCGGTTCATATTTGGATATAGATTCCACATATATTTTCGTCCGATTTTAAGTAAACGGTGAAAATGGTGTTTGTCAGATTGATATTAAATTTTGCACAACGTACAAAATTGAGCATAGAATAACGTAGTTGCGGTTTCTAGAAGTACAGACATAGTCCAACGGCCCAACATTTGTCCCATTGTAACAAACGAATAACATGCTTATAAATTGATCTAAGTCGATTCACATTTAGATAAATATCACATATTTTAGTTCATCCAATTTCATGTTAATAGTCCTGTTTAATATACCCATAGTGGTGGATGGTATCATATAATCGGCCCCTTCCGACTTTACTACTTTCCTTACTGTTCTCTTCTGTTAATCGAGCTTCTTTTTGAATCCATATTTGTGTTAATGGTTTAAAACAGTTTTATGGTCGATTTTTAGCTCCTGGGCGATGTTATGACTGCAAACACGCCGGTAAAATTCGATCTTTTCTCCGATTTTATCGACATTATCGACGACCGGCCTAATGAATTTCTTTTTCCCCAATCTAATATTTAACGCATTTTTCACATTTCATTCAATTCCATTTAATTTTTTTTTATCCATTTATACTTTTGCGACGATTAGGTTGTCCCCAATTTACCGGATGTTTCACAATCCCCCCATATAATTAAGCGTGATTTTTTGTGCATGTTTTTGTGTTTAGCGGTTTTTTTAAACAAAAAAAATGGTAATTTCATATTTCGTTGGTGGGGAAAAACTTGGGGGGGATAAATCATTAAATATCAATAAAAGAAATGACCCCTACTTAACTGTCGGCCAAACAAATAACCTGAAAACCCTTTAAGCCACATCCGGTCGATTCAAATTTCACAGCACATCACAGCAACAAAAAACTGAAATTAAAGCAGTTTTTAACTAAATAAAATACATTTATTAAAACATAAAAGTCAGCGTGGCCAATTTCGTTCTGTCGTTTTTTTCAGTCTGTTATTTTGGAGGGAAACAAAAACTGAATTTATGAAACGAAAATTTCATATTGACACGCAAGCGTCAATGATATTCCTTGTCCAAGCTGTAGAGTGAATTATTTTTTAGTGTTGTGCGGGGGATAAGCCATGGCATTAAATGGAACACAGGTACAGTTTAGCTATAGAAACAACAAAATATGAACTTATCTAAGAGTTTTTAATGGCAATATAAAAAGGCCCTAATGATAATTTAATGAAATGGATTACGAAAATTTACTAAAAAAACAACAAAAACTAATTTTTATGTCAGGAGATTATAAATACAAAATCTACAACAATTTTAAAATAATATCAACGATTTGATGGTATTATGAATTAAAGTAGATAGCGTGTGGAAATAAACAACAATTATTAAAAACATGTGTCTTATATTTGTTGAAAAAGTATTAAATATTTCTAGACGGGTGGGTTTTATGAAGAAATCTTTGACCACTTCAACATCCCTCGGAGTTATTTAAAATGTTAATAGACTACCTACAATTTTACACTTAATATAAGCCGTATTTGTCATTGAAGATCTGCCCAAGCCTACCACAAGGAGAGTTCCCTATGGAAAACTTTTCTCCACAGTTTTTTTCTGCAGACCAAAATACTTCGAACATGCGTTCTGTCATGAAATCGCTGACCAAACTTCTGACCAACACCTTTTTTGTAATTAAGGAATGTATATTTTCCTCGCCAGCTTGATTTTATTGTCTCCCTAATAGGGGAACTAGTTTCCTCAGGACAATGCTATTTGAATACTCAAATTAAATTAAAAAATTCCCCATGTTTTCGCAGCTGCCTAGATTGATGGGGCCCCTCCATGATCTTATTATTGAGCTTCTTATGGATCTCCTTTTTTTAAACCCCATATAAAGGTCTCGCCCAAATGTCGGGTTTTGCCATTACGTTGTTTTTGAAGGCTGACATACCTTTACGCAGAAAATTCTCATTATAGATCCATGTTTTGACATAGACCCCATATAAAGGTCCCGGCCAATTTTCGGTATTTTAGGCGTGCAGACCCATTTTCCAACTTAAAAGACTAACAGTCTTGACATTACGTGTTCTTTGTACATTCTTCTTACATATACATATCTACATAGGTCCGGCCTAATGTATGTGAAAGTTCCTAGCTTAGCTTTGTAACCTAGCTTAACTTTCGTCTGGGCCGAGATTAACTACGTTAATGCTTGCTAGTTTGCCGGACTGGCTTCATCGATCAGAGCTCTTCTTCATAGCGACTACTGGCAAACTTTACATAAGACAGCGGCTTCTTTCCAATTATTGCTGTCCTCTTCCCCTTTCTTAACGGCCGATTGGTCCCCTCTAATATTCCTAAGAATTCTGATGCAGCACTCGTTTTCTAGATATTAGAGTCAGCTTTGTACCCTATAGTCAATGGATTCTCGTGGTAGTCTCCATAAACTTTTATCAGCCGATGGGATGATCTTTTTCCTATTTGCTGGTTTTTCATTACTCTGATTTTCTAGAGATCATCTTCCAACGCTCCTCTTCGCCGCTTCCGAGAAAGTGGAGGGATGACAAGACTTATCCTTCCAGGCATCAGTTTGCTGTTCGCAATTGTTTCGGTTTCATCTTGGATAATTTCCACATTTGTGACCCGGACAGTTTTTTATATCCTTCAATACACTGTGGTACAGGGTATTATGTCTTTGTGTATATTTTTGTAACAGGTAAAAGGAAACGAGATAAACACATGATTCCTTTTGAGAATATGCATAGAATCATTTTCTGAATCGATTTATGCATGTCCGTCTGTCGAAATAAACAAAGTACAGGTCGCATTTATGATCCGAATTGGATACTGAATTGGATACCCTACTGAAATTTGGAAAAATCAGTTCAGATTTAGATATAGCTCCCATATATATGTTCAATCGATTTAATGTAAACAGTGCACCAAAGTCCCTATATATTTCTTTCAATTTGCACAAAATTTGGCATATGATACAGAATAAAGTTTAGAATGAAGTTTCGTGAAATTCGATTCTGATTTAGTTATAGCTCCCATATATATTTTCTTCCGTTCCCAAAGTTTGTCTGATTGACACACAATTTTGTGCCATGTAAGTTAATATAATTTAACCTCTGGAAATTTTCGTTAAAATAGGTTCAGATTTAGATAAAGCTCCCATATGAATTTTAGGAATTTTAGGTAATCTCGGTCATCAAACTTCACATATTTGTCAAATTGACACGACATTTTGCACAACGTGTCATGTTTAGTCTAGAATGGCGGTATTTTGTTTTATTGAAAATGGTACAGATGCAGACACAGCTTGAGATTAACTTTTGAACAGTGCGCGTATCAAGTTTGATGTAAATCAATTTACATAAATTTGTTCTAAATCTCCCCGACTGAAATGAAATTTTGCATATTACATGTCAATGTGTTTTGAAAAGGCCAAGGCCATTTTAAAATTCCATAAAAAAAATTTAAAAAAAATTTTTTGCGAGCACATTCATAATTTTTGGTACATAGGTTAAGAAAAATATGCTGATTCGAAATATTTTCGCGTTCACAAATTCGGATGCTGCGCACAAAAGTTATAGCGATTTAAAATCTTGTATTTCAAACATAAATTAAATTAATTCCTATTTGTAGTAATTCGCCGAATTTCTTCACAAATGGTTAAACACATTTCTTTTCTTTGCATACTTGTCAAATCATATTGAAATACGGTTAAATTGTCGCGAAAAACAAATGGAAGCATGAAAATATCTGAAAATAAAATAAATTAAAATTTTAAATAAATCGAAATGGTTTTTGAATATTCGATTGTCTTAGTATGGTTAAGAGAATACGGTTTTGCCTTAATCTTCTAAAATATGCGACGCTTTTTTCTTCAAATTCTTTAAGATGATTGTTAAGGGGACCACCCCCCCCCCCCCCCATTTTCGGGGTCAAAATTTTCGTTGATATAATTCTACACTGATTAAAGAATGTCTCTACAAAATTTCAAGTGAAAATCTCAAGAACTCTTGAAGATATAGCCGATTTATTGTGTCAGCATCAAGTGACAGCTGAAGGGCTTCTCAAACTTCAAACGCGTTTTTCTCTAAACATTTTTTTGCGAATGGCGGGCACGATAACTCATAAACTAATAATCCAATGGGTTCCCAATTTTGCAACGTTTCTCTGGGAGTTTATAGCTCTCGTATGAACTAGGATAAAGCCAATCGGTGAAGATCTTCCTTATTTTTTAACTTGGTTTTTGGTAAAAAAATCGGCAATTTCCAAAAAATTTTTTTTCAAAGGTCCACTATTTTGTTAATTTTAGAGCGAAGTCAATAATCCTAGTTCATGTGAGAGCCAGACATGTACTCTTTCTAACACCGTTGGAATTTTCGGATTCCGAAAAAAAGGACTTTTCTTCAATTACAAAAAACAACAACAAAACAATAAAAACCAGTAAGGAAAGTAGTAAAGTCGGGCTGGGCCGACTATATGATACCCTTCACCACTTTGGGTATATTCTACATATGTATCCAGCTTAGCAACATCATTTTAGACTTAATTCAGTACTTCAGTAGAGTTGGCGGTTTATTTGGGATACCATTTGTATTTTGTTTTTATAAAAAAAAACTATTTATTAGTGAGGAATGTATGGCATTGATTGCCGAGGGGTAAGGCAGGGAAGACTATAGTTTCGGATCACGCCACTGATCCTCATCAGTTCCCTTAGTTTTCTGTTGGGATATTCTCCCCAGAAGCTATTGCTTCTATACAAAAAACCTTTCAAACCCAAATGTCTCTTCTAACAACGCGAAGTACTTAGCTGACCAACGTACCCTATACCAAAATTCGTGCAAATCGAAAGATATATAGGGACTTTGGTGCACCAATTACATAAAATCGGACGAAAATATATATGGGAGCTATATCTAAATCTGAACCGATTTTCACGAAACTTTGCAACATCATTCTACATCATTCATTACGCTATGCCAAAATTCGTGCAAATGAAAAGATTTTCAGGGACTTTGGTGCACCAATTACCTACAATCGGGCGAAAATATATATGGGAGCTGTATCTAAATCTGAACCGATTTTCATGAAACTTAGCACAAATTATTACAGTTTCAAATGTCAGTACACTATGCCCAATTTCGTGCAAATCGAAAGATATATAGGGTCTTTGGTACACCAATTACCTTAAATCGGATGAAAATATATATGGGAGCTACATCTAAATCTGGACCGATTGTCACGAAACTTTGCACACATCATTCTAGACTTAATTCAGTACGCTATACAAAAAGATTTCCAGGGACTTTAGTGGACTATTTACCTAAAATCGGGCGAAGCTATATATGGGAGCTAAATCTAAATTTGTACTGATTGCCACGAAACTTTGCACACATCATTCTAAACTTAATTTAGTACGCTATGCCAAATTTCGTGCAAATCGATAGATATATAGAACCTTTTGTACACAATTTACCTTAAATCGGACGAAAATATATATGGAAGCTATATCTGAATCTGAACCGATTTTCACGAAAATTAGCATACATCATTCTAGACCTCATTCATTACGCTGTGCCAAATTTCGTGCAAATCGAAAGATATATAGGGGCTTTGGTACACATTTTACCTTAAATCTGACGAAGATATATATGGGAGCTATATCTAAATCTGAACCGATTTTCACGAAACTTGGCATACATCATTCTAGACCTTATTCATTACGTTGTGCCAAATTTCGTGCAAATCGAAAGATATATAGGGGCTATGGTACACCATTTACCTTAAATCGGACGAAGATATATATGGGAGCTATATCTAAATCTGAACCGATTTTTATGAAATTTTACACACATCATTCTAGACCTAATTCATTACGCTGTGCCAATTTTCGTGCAAATCGAATGGTATATAGGGACTTTGGTACACCATTTACCTTAAATCGGGCGAAGATATATATGGGAGCTATATCTAAATCTGAACCGATTTTCACGAAACTTGGCATACATCAGTCTAGACCTTATTCATTACGCTGTGCCAAATTTCATGCAAATCGAAAGATATATAGGGACTTTGGTACACAATTTACCTTAAATCGGACTAAGATATATATGGGAGCTATATCTAAATCTGAACCGATTTTTATGAAAATTTACACACATCATTCTAGACCTAATTCATTACGCTGTGCCAATTTTCGTGCAAATCGAAAGATATATAGGGACCATTTACATTAAATCGGACGAAAATATATATGGGAGCTATATCTAAATCTGAACCGATTTTTCCCAATTTCAATAGGGTTCGTCCTTGGGCCAAACAAATGAGCTGTGCCAAATTTCATCCAATTCGGATCATAAATGCGACCTGTACTTTGTTTACAATTTTACATCTACAGACGGACAGACGGACAGACGGACAGACGGACGGACGGACGGACATGCATAAATCGACTCAGAAAGTGATTCTATGCATATTCTCAAAAGGAACCATGGGTCTATCTCGATTATTTTTGCCTGTTACAAACATATGCACAAAGACATAATACCCTGTACCACAGTGTGGTGAAGGGTATAAAAATATCGGTATATTCATCTGATAACAGTTTCGACTGTAAAAATGACTAAATATATTGCAGTTACAATACATCCAAATTATCAATATTTAAAAGCATGCAATTCGCGTATTAGTTGAAATCAGTTGATGCGCATGCGGTTTTGGTATAAACCGAATCAATGTATTTCAATAATTATGAATTTTTCAATGTTTAATTTAGCGGTCAAAGTGTGCCGCTCGATGCACTTTACTATGCAAAAACCCTAAAAACGGCTAAAAATCACGCAACGTCCACACGATTTTTATGCGCATCCGATTTCAGTAATCTCCTATGAAAATACACAAAAGGACACCTAAAGGAACCGGGGATGTGCCTCCACAATCGATTTTGGATATAATTCGCATATTAATTGCGTATCGATAAATTTTTGACATATTTTCACACAGATTCGCGAATATGATAACACAAGAATGAATGTATGTGAAATCAATTCGAAGGTATCCGCGATTATATACGCGAATTTGTCAAAATAAGTTTTTGCAGTTTTTCCCACATTCAAGGTACCTATATCCGCCGTTTTATTGGGCGGAATTGAACATTGATGGGCTCATTAGATCCGGCACGTAAAAAAACTAAAATCACGCGGGGTTCCACGGAATTTGAATGGACTTTCTTAATTTTAGACTCAAAAAATATGTTTTTTATAAAAAATTACGCACCAAATTTTTGTCTTTGGAACCCAATTGCAAAGAAGCTACGGTGTGCACATTCATGAGATATACACTAAACGAAGCAAAATCACGAGTTATACAATCCTATAATTAGTTTAGTCCATTATCTGGATGCGCATCCTAATTATAAGAAAAATTCAAAAAACACTGAAAATCCGGCTTAAAAATGTCAGCATCCTTTTTGGGCGGATGCAGTGATTATATCGAAAAATCATACATTAGAATCATATTCTCCATGGGGTATTCTGCAACTTAGTCACGGATCATATGTGCGTGCGTTGGGTAGTTTAGCCACAAATATGTAAGGAACACAAAAAACTCGCTGGCTTCAACACATTTTCACCCATTTTTTTACATTACCACCATCACAGCTTCCACGCAACTTATTATTTATTACCAATATTTTAAGATTTTGGCAAGAACACTTCATTTTATAGAAATGAATTTAAATTATATGCAATATGTTCATATTTCGCGAGATATAACCTTGCAAACTTCAGCTTCAAGGAATTTAAAAGATTTTTGTAATTTCCCATATGTAGACTATACCTAAAGTGGTGAAGGGTACCATATAGTCGGCCCAGTCCGACTTTACTTCTTTCCTTACTGGGTTTTGCATTGGTAAAGTTCCTTGCTTAACTTTCTAGCCTTAGTGTCAGTAATTTGGAATTTAATTCTACTAGTAGAAAATTTAAAATGGCATAGCACCGATATACAGTTCCCGACCTGTTTAAGAATTTTGAAATGTACACCACATGGTAAGATGGATAAAAACTTAATCACGTTTATATTGGTTTACCGGAAGGACAGTTTTAGTCGATCAGAGTTCTCTTCTCTAGCACCTAATGCCAACCTTCTTATAAGTCGGCGGCTACTTACCAATTGTTGCTGCCCCTTTTTAGATTCCCAGTATTTACGAAAAATCCCGATGTAGCGCTGGTCTTCAAGATATTAGAATCATTCTTCTGGATATTAGTCGAAAATAAGGTTATCGGGACATGAACCTGACACTTTATGATGAAGTTACGTAAAACTTTATATCTGTGAGTCCTAACTTCCTAACTTAACTTATACAACTATATTTCGACTAATTTATTGCTCCTTAAATTAGGTTAGTCTTCAAAGGCTATTACGGTCGATTCATAATTCGTCATCTATCTTAAAAACGAATAATACATCTTCCCGCATAAAATGTGGTTTCTGAATAGTAAATGTGACAGGAAAAATTTAGGCGGACGGATAAACATGCTTAGCTTAAGAAATTTAGTTTTTCCGAGATCCACTTATGACCGAAATTTCAATAGTCAATCTTAAGGCAATAGGCCCCTACAAAAAGTGTATAATACAAACTCACATTTCTGTACATGAAATCCAGCAATAAATCTTCATTTTTGAAAACATTTAATTTCCTTTCCTACGAAATAGACCTTTTCTAAACAATGCAAATTTATGTCAATGTTTTTAAAAGTAATCACACCTGAATTAGACACGTAACGTCGGTCACAGGGGCTGCTATTGTTATTAATTGCCACTATGCCGTTTAGAAATTGACCACATTTAAGCTCATCACGAGCACGAAAGGATTTTCTAAACAAATCAAAAGAAAAACTACAAACTATATATGTTTCTAAGTACATATAAATGTTTATAATAAACCGACAACGTTACACGACATGTCGGCCTAATCACTACCTTTACAAAGGACATTACAAAATCATTCATCGTCAGTGCAGCGCAGCTATTAAATTGTTGTGCGAAACTGCAAAAAGGTTGGCACATAAATGTGTTAATAATGACCGCAGGCAAGCACGGCGACAGCTAAGGGGATGGGCCTGGGCTATCATGATATATCCTTTAGCCAACATCAAAAGCGCCATTGTCCTGTCAATCAGCATTGTGTAATGCAAATCACAGTGTTGGCCTTTTAAAAGTGGTCACACCATTCCCATTTGGAAACGGGTGGAAGGACTTTCTGTTTTCGTTTCGTCAAATTTTCACCCTCTCATGGACATCATCGTCAACTTGGGAAAACATTATTAACTGTTATTAAAATGCAATGGTCACCACCTATCTTAAATCCTATGGCACATTGATGGGGGACTTTAGTTGCGTGTTGTATCTGCTTGGGTGTTTTGTTGGGCTAACAGACCCCCACACCTGTAAAATGACCATATATTCATTTCATGGTATAATAATTGATTGCTTTTTACACTACTGTCCTAAAGAGCGGTGAAAAGTACAGTAAAATGCGTGGCTACCGCAAAAAGGACGCTGTGTTTTATATACTTGGAACATTAATTATTATTCGTAAGCTTTTAGGCTCACTGTGGACCGGTAAGGAATTGACAAAACCCCGATGGAAAAAAGGCATACAAAATAACGGAATAATAAAGTCTCCACCGTATGCTAGACGGTATAATAACTATTAAATCAATAGAGGTGCATGGAATGTCTTCTTGACTTTGAATTCCTGAATCAACAATGGGTGGTTAGCGTAGACCGAATAGCCTCAAATAAATATGTTGCTTTTCGCTCCCCATGAAGACGGATTGCAAAATTACATCACTGTCATTGGAACATTCGATTAAAACATTGAAAATATCGGAACTTTAGCTGATAAGTAAACACAGATACTTATTTCGAAAATTCAGTGGGAAAATGATGCAAAAACGTAAACAATCCGAAAATTAGAAAAAAACTTTAATTTTCCGCCAAAGTTTGTTTACCCTTCAATATGACGGAATGCCAACTTAGAGCCACTACAATGGGATAGTGCGACTAAAACCTCCAAAGTATTGATAATGAGGTGCTATATTTATATCTTCAAAACACGAACCCATATAGATAATTTTCCGCATAAATGTATTTCCAGCTTCATTCCTAATTACAGTCATATCGTTGGAAAATGCGACTAAAGCCTTAACCCTTTCAGTGTCAAACAAATTTTTGTCCGAATAAAAACCTAAAATTTTTTATTTAAAATCATAAAAAGGCATAGAGTTTAGAAAAAATAGCAATTTTCGCAAAGAAAGAGAGTACTTTTAAATGTCGAATATATTCGACAAAAACACTGAAAGGGTTAACAGTACCGAATATGGGTTGTTACCGTTGTATTTGAGATTAAATACTAAACCGATGGTGATAATTAGTTTTATGTTGTCACCGTGTTTGTAACACCGCGAAATATTAGTCCTAGAACCACCTTTTAATGTACCGATCATATTTCGACTAGCTGAGTCGATCTAGACATGTGTGTCCGTCCATTATAATTTGTAAACACGATACAGGCCACAGTAATGGACTAATTGTCACGAAAGTTTGAATGTAGGACGTGTTCGAGCCAAAGAAGACCACTATTTTTGGAAATAATCGGTTAATATTAAAGCGATCAACTGGACCAATAACTTTATGTTTTATGTTTTTATACCCGTGGAACAGGGTATTATGCCTTTGTGCGTATGTTTGTAACAGGCAAAAGGAAACGAGATAGACACATGTTGAATTGTAAACAAAGTACAGGTCGCATTTATGATCCGAATTGGATGAAATTTGGCACAGGTCACCTATTTGGCCCAAGGACGAACCCTATTGAAATTTCGTCCGATTTAATGTAAACGGCCCCTATATATACTTCGATTTGACACAGCACACTGAATTAGGTCTAGAATGATGTGTTTAAAGTTTCCTGATAATCGGTCCAGATTTAGATATAGTTCCCATATATATTTACGTCCAATTTAATGTAAATGGTGTACCAAAGGTCCTATATATCTTTCGATTTGCACGAAATTTAGCACAGCGTACTGAATTAGGTCTAGAATGGTTTGTGTTAAGCTTCCTGAAAATCGGTCCAGATTTAGATAAAGCTCCCATATATACATATTCGTCCGATTTTATGTAAATGGTGTACCAACGTGGCATAATGTACTGAATTACGTCAGTAATGATGTGTGTTAAGTTTCCAGAAAATCGGTTCAGATTTAGATATAGCTCCCATATATATTTTCGTCCGATTTAAGGTAAATGGTACACCAAAGTCCCTATATACCTTTCGATTTGCACGAAATGTGGCTTAGTGTACTGAATTAGGTCAGTAATGATGTGTGTTAATTTTCCTGAAAATCGGTTCAGATTTAGATATAGGTCCCATATATAGTTTCGTCCGATTTAATGTAAAAGGTCCCTATATCCTTCGATTTTCACGATATTTGGCACAGCGTACTGAATAAAGTCTAAGAATGATAAGTTTCCTGAAAATCGGTTCAGGTTTAGATATAGCTCCCATATATATTTTCGTCCGATTTATTGTAAATGGTACAAAAAGTGCCTATATAATATTCGATTTACACGAAATTTGGCATAGTGTACTGAATTAGGTCTTAAATTATGTGTGTTAAGTTTCCTGAAAATGGTCAAGATTTAGATATAGCTCCCATATTTATTTTCGTCTGATTTTACACAACATTGACACAAAATTTTGCACAACGTTTTGAAGTTAGTATAACCTAGAAATTAGATATAAATTCTGCACCGAATTCCCATATATACGGAAGATAATATAACATAAAGTGTGACAAGTTTTGTTGAAATTGGTTCAGATTTAGATATAACTCTTAGATAAAGTTTCGTCCGATTTTAAGTAAAAGGTACACCAAAGACCCAACATTAGGTAGATTGACACAAAATTTTACACAACGTACTGAAGTTAATATAACCTAGCATGTGGAAGTTGTTGTTAAAATCAGTTCAAATTTGGATAGAGCTACCATATATATTTTCTCCCGATTTTAAGTAAATAATGCATCAAGAACTCAAAACCTGTGACAAGTTCCTTAGCGTTCCCTAATCTAAAAAAGTGGACCAATATAGATGCATATTTCGGGGTGTTGCAAACGGAATAAAAATTTTAATATGCACTCCACCTTATGGTAAAATATATAATGAAACTTCAGTTCCGAAAAGGAAGGTCCAGTTATCCACCCTGACCATAAACTGCACCAAAGAGTCACACGTTAAGTATAAAAGGTCTTCTCCAAATTCAAATATCACGTCCTGTTTGAAACCCACTTTTAAGAGATATTTTCCGTCATTCAGATGAGTTGATGAAAAAATCAAAACATCATTGGTACATCAAGACATCTGACGAATTTATATACGATAATTATCAAAATCGACTTATATTTATATGTAATATATATTTAAAATCACGGCCTTTAAGAATCTATTCGGTTGTCTGTGTAATATTTAAGATCGGTCGCAATTTTCCCAAATCAAAAATTTTATACACCTCCCACGTAGTCCAACGCTTTCTGTATCACGTACACACACATTCATTTAGTTTTGCATAATTTAAAATTGTGTTACACAAATAAATTGCCGTTTGTATGATTTACAGTAATTTACTGTTTGTTGCATGCCACACTACTAAAACAATGCAACACTTACACTTGCGCCAACAATGAAAAAACTAACGAAATAACAAAACAATAGACATTCATACACATATACTCTCTAGAATCAACTGGCATTGGAGTAGTAAGTAAAGTAGCGCCAACTTCGTGTAGAATTATTTGCAATCAGTCGACGCATGCAATGCCTGTCATTCGTTCATCGTTGTTTAAATATTGTGTTTGTGTATGATTTTTGCTGTATTGCATGTGCAACCATACAAAATGCGACAGAGTGAATACAAGTGACATGTATTTATGTCACACAGTCATTTTAATTGGCGACATTTCATTTTATGTCCTTAAATTGCCGAGTCCGGTTAAAAAATTGTATATTTTAATAATCCGAAATTGTAGTTTAAGTCATAAAAACGAAGAATGAAGGTATATCAATAATACATAACAAAGTAATTGGAGTTATAAAATGTCTTGTATATTATATAAGAATGAGATCTGCAAAAGAATAAACCATAAAATTACTAGGAAACGGTTATATTGCAAATGTCAATATTTGAGATTAAGCTGACATATTTAGTTATTTCGAATCCTCCGAGGGGTGGTGTGTATATTTAAGTTTTATTCCGTAGATATGTAAATCATAATCGTCGGAAGTTTAAATTCATGATTAGAATAAAATAATATGTAATTGACTGTCTGTCTTTTGAAATAACTGTAGACATTTCAATATTTATGAGAGACATTGCTAATACACCTTTAATATGATATTTATGATATTTAATATGATATATACCACTGCAAATTTTAAAAATTCATTTTCATTTTGGACATATTGCACATTTCAGGTTTTTACGGTGAAAATCGTATTTGCAGAAAGCCATATTACCAGAAAATTTACATTTGCATACCATTCATCACACTGTGGTACTGGGAATTATGTTCTTGTTTGTAACAGACCCATAGTTCCATTTGGTTATATGCATAGAATCACTTTCTGAGTCGATTTATGCATGCCCGTCAGTCCGTCCGCCT
The DNA here is from genome assembly GCF_032173495.1 of Musca vetustissima. Classification (NCBI taxonomy): domain Eukaryota; kingdom Metazoa; phylum Arthropoda; class Insecta; order Diptera; family Muscidae; genus Musca; species Musca vetustissima. Next base: position 37,436 of record NW_026882356.1, read on the forward strand.
GTCCATATTAAATTGTAAACAAAGTACAGGTCGCATTTACGAACCGAATGACATGAAATTTTGCACAACTCACTTATTTGGTCCAACGCTATAGAAATTTGAGAAAATCGTTGCAGATTAAGATATAGCTCTCATATATATTTTCGTCTGATTTAATGAAAATGGTGCACCAAACACCCACGGTTTGTCCGATTAAGACAAAAATTTTCACAGCGTACCGAGTTATGTAGAGATTGACGGTTGTGAAGTTGTGTAAATGGCGCACCATATCCCCTATATTTCTCTCGAGTTGCACGAAATTTTGCATAAGCTTTTGAAACTTGTCTAGAATGACGTGTTTAAAGTTTCGTTGAAATCGGTTCAGATTTAGATATGGCTCCCATATATATTTTCGTCCGATTTTATGTAAATGGTGCACTAAAGCCCTTATATATCTTTCGATTTGCACGAATTTTTGCATAGCGTTCTGAATTTTGCATAGAATGATGTACCCTAAATTTCGTTGAAATCATTGAGATATAACCCCTTTAAATATTTTCGCCCGATTTGAAGTATGTGGTGCACTAAACTCCCTATATTCGTCCGATTAAGATTTGAAGATTCGTCCAGATTTGAAATACCATATAGTATTGAGTTTGTAATGGCGTGGGTTAAGTTTAGTGGAAATCGGTTCAGATTTAGATATAGCCCACATTTATATTTTCGCCCCATTTTAAGTTTGCCCAATTTTGTAAAATGTAAATGAAATCCATATAGCTCCACATCCATATAGGATATAGCTCCCATATTTTAGGTGAGTAATGGAACAAACTCCTCATGTTTGTCCGATTGACAAATTTTGCACAACGTTTCAATTTGAGACTAGAATGATGTTATTGCGTTTTGCGGAAATTGGTGTAGATGCTGGCATAGCACCCATATATATTTCGACCGACTTTATGTTAATTATGCATCAAATAATCGACTAGTTTCCGAATGAGATTAATGAGAGTGTCTACTTTGACTTAAATTTGCCCCATTGTACACAAACGACTCTAAATCTGCCCGAATAAAATAAAATTTTGCCTAGGTTGCAGAATGACATGTGTGTGGATTGATTTAAGTCGGTTCACATATAGATACAAATCGCATATTTAAGGTTGGGCAATTTCATGTCCATGGGCATTTTAAAAATGCGACGCCTGTTAGGATGCATCTGAATATACCCAAAGTGTTGAAGGGTATCATATAGTCGGCCCCGTCCAACTTTACTCCATTCTTTACTGGTTTTAATATGGCAACCTTTTTTCTAGCACAGTCAACACATTTTTCTGCATTTTTCAGTCGTGGACCCAATATTCAACAAACTATTTTATTCGAACGTAAAAGTATATTCAGTGTCAAGGTTAGATCTGAACCTATTATTTATTATTTAAAAAAAAAAATAATTATAAAATAAACCAGTAAGGAAAGTAGTAAAGTCAGACGGGCCGACTATATGATACCCTTCACCACTTTGAATACATTCGACAGATGAATTCTAACAGACGTCGCATTTTTAAAGGACCAGTAAAATTAAATTGGAACCATAAACAGATATATGGAACCATGGTCAGATATAGAAGCTATATCTAAATCTGAACCGATTTCAGGAAACTTACGCTTTGCCAAATTTCGTGCTTAAATCGACTCAAAAAGTGATTCTGTGCATATTCTTAAAAGGAACCATGTGTCTGTCTCGTTTCTTTTTGCCTGTTACAAACATATGCACAAAGACATAATACCCTGTACCACAGTGTGGTGAAGGGTATAAAAAGAATTTGGTTCAAGAACCTCAAAATACCGAAAATTGGGGGGTACCCTTATATGGGGGCTACCAGAAAAAATTGACCAATATTTATAATTTATAGTGAAGAGACGTACTAAATTACAGTCAATTTGGTCGAAAAATACGATCAGAACCCCCAAAATACCAAAAATTTGGGCGTACCGTTATATGGGGACTACCAGAAATTTGGTACCCAATAAGAACCCAATGTACAAAATTTCAGAGAATTCAGTTATAAAACGAGCCCAAAAACCGAAAATACGGAAAATTATGGGTACCCTTGTATGGAGGCTTCCCGAAAAAATGGACCTCTATTTATAATTTTTGGTAGGGAGATTTGCTACCCAATAAGAACTCAAAGTACCAAATTTCAGCGAATTCAGTTAAAAACGCGCTCAAGAACCTCAAACTACCGAAAAATTGGGGGTACCCTTATATGAGAGCTATGCCTAAACGTGGACCCATTTTCAATAGGGTTCGTCCTTGGGCCAATTAAGTGACCTGTGCCAAATTTCATCCAAATCGGATCATAAATGCGACCTGTACTTTGTTAACAAAAATACATGGACGGAAAGACGGACAGACGAACTCAGAAAGTGATTCTATGCTTATTCTCAAAAGGAACCATGGGTCTATCTCGATTATTTTTGCCTGTTACAAACATATGCACAAAGACATAATACCCTGTATCACAGTGTGGTGAAGTGTATAAAAATTATGGGGCTTGAAAGCAAAAAGTTTTCAAAATTTCCCCCTTAACCATATCTATATTTAAAATGAGATATATGGCTCCAAGTTTTTATATATCCCCCATATAAAGGCATTGTCTTCTATTCTAGATTGTTGGTAGGGAAAATACGACTTCGCA